>NC_057800.1:592565848-592569267 GCF_018294505.1 Triticum aestivum | reverse complement strand
ATTGTTGAAATCCACCATTGTCATTCCGTATTGCTGGTCCACCTTTACCCCACCTCCTGTTAGCTTGAACCATTTGCACCGGAACAAAGGGACCTTAAAGGAGGGTCCATAGTCAAGTTCCCATATCTCCTCTATGTAACCATAATATGTGACCTTTTGCCCATTCTCGGTTGCTGCATCAAAGCGGACACCACTGTTTTGGTTGGTGCTCTTTTTATCTTGGGCGATCGTGTAAAATGTATTCCCATTTATCTCGTACCCTTGGAAAGTCGTTATAGTCGAAGATGGTGTCTTGGCCAACATGTACAGCTGATCTACAACATCATTGTCATTCATTAAATGTTTTCTCAACCAACTGCCGAAAGTCTCCATGTGGGCCTTCCTAATCCAGGATTCAGGCTTCCCCGGGTTGTCCGAGCGTAAAATATTCTTGTGTTTCTCAAAGTACGGAGCCACCAAGCTGGAATTGGTCAGTACAGTGTGGTGTGCCTCAATCAGAGAATGGCCGTCCATACATATCGTTGATTTCCTTCCGATCGTGCCTTTTCCACTTAGTCTCCCCTCGTGCCGCGATCGAGGAAGACCAATCGGCTTAAGGTCAGGAACAAAGTCAACACAAAACTCAATTACCTCCTCATTTCCATAGCCCTTGGCGATGTTTCCTTCTGGCCTAGCACGGTTACGAACATATTTCTTTAATACTCCCATGAACCTCTCGAAGGGGAACATATTGTGTAGAAATACAGGACCGAGAATGAAAATCTCTTCGACTAGGTGAACCAAGAGGTGCGTCATAATATTGAAGAAGGATGGCGGGAACACCAACTCGAAACTGACAAGACATTGGATCACATCGTTCTGTAACCATGGTAGATCTTCTGGATTGATTACCTTCCGAGAGATTGCATTGAGGAATGCACATAGCTTCACAATGGCTACTCGAACATTTTCCGGCAGGAGCCCCCTCAAAGCAATCGGAAGCAATTGCGTCATAATCACGTGGCAGTCGTGAGACTTCAGGTTTTGGAACTTTTTCTCCGCCATGTTTATTATTCCCTTTATATTGGACGAGAATCCAGACGGGACCTTCATACTGCTCAGGCATTCAAAAAAGATGACCTTCTCTTCTTTGGTCAGAGTGTAGCTGGCACGACCTTGAAACCATTCCGGATGCCGGTCATTAGGGTCTTTCAAACGTTGCTGGTCCTGCCGTGCTTCCTTTGTATCATTTGTCTTCCCATACACGCCCAAGAAGCTTAGGAGGTTCATGCAAATATTCTTCGTAACGTGCATCACGTCGATTGCAGAGCGGACTTCTAGGACTTTCCAATATTCTAGCTCCCAGAATATAGATTTCTTCTTCCACATGGCTGCGTGCCCGTCAGCTCCCTTCGGAACTGATTGTCCGCCAGGAACCTTTCCAAAGATGACTTTCAAATCCTTGACCATATCAAATACCTCAGCACCAGTGCGTTCCGCAGGCTTCGGCCGGTGATCTGCCTTGCCGTTGTAATGCTTGCCTTTCTTTCTTACTGGATGAATTTTCGGAAGAAATCGACGATGCCCAAGGTACACGTTCTTCTTACAATTTGGCAAATGTACACTTTCAGTCTCATGTAAGCAGTGCGTGCATGCATTGTATCCCTTATTTGACAGTCCCGAAAGGTTACTAAGAGCAGGCCAATCGTTGATGGTTATGAAAAGCAACGCTCGTAGGTTAAATTCCTCTTTTTTGTGCTCATCCCACACACGGACACCAGGTCTACCCCACAGCTGTAAAAGTTCATCAACTAATGGCCTTAGGTACACATCGATGTCGTTGCCGGGTTGCTTCGGACCTTGGATGAGCACTGGCATCATAATGAACTTCCGCTTCATGCACAACCAAGGAGGAAGGTTGTAGATGCATAGAGTCACGGGCCAGATGCTATGGCTGGAGCTCTGCTCGCTAAAAGGATTCATGCCATCTGTACTTAGACCAAATCTTATGTTCCTTGCGTCAGCTGCAAAATCTTTGAACTCTCTGTCGATCTTTCTCCATTGCGTTCCATCTGCGGTGTGTCTCAACTCCCCGTCCGACTTACGGTCCTCTTTGTTCCATCGCAACAACTTGGCATGCTCTTTGTTCCTGAACAGACGTTTCAACCGTGGTATTATAGGAGCATACCACATCACCTTGGCGGGAACCCTCTTCCTGGGTTTCTCGCCCTCAACATCGTCACCAGGGTCATCGCCTCTGATCTTATAACGCAATGCAGTGCATACCGGGCATTCATTCAAATTCTCGTATTCACCGCGGTAGAGGATGCAGTCGTTGATGCATGCATGTATCTTCAGAACCTCTAAACCTAGAGGGCAGACAACCTTCTTTGCTTCGTACGTACTGGCGGGCAACTCGTTATTCTTTGGAAACATATTCTTCAACATTTTCAGCAAGTTTTCAAATGCCGAGTCAGCTACACCTGCCTGTGCCTTCCATTTTAGCAAATCCAGTGTGCAGCCCAGCTTTTTCAGACCATCATCGCATCCGGGGTACAACGACTTTCTGTGATCCTCTAACATGCGATCCAAATTCTCCCTCTCCTTTTCAGTTTCGCAGCGTCTCCGTGCATCAGCAATGGTCCGACCAAGATCATCAACGGTCTCATCACGTGCCTCTTCTTCACCTTCACCTTCACCTCCCCCTTCACCTTCCCCTTCACCTTCCCCTTCACCTTCCCCTTCACCTTCAGCATCCTCCATGAAAGTATCACCAAAATGAGCAAGATAGCTTTCATCGATGAAATCATCCCCTTCTTCATCTTCTTCCATTATAACCCCTCTTTCTCCATGCTTGGTCCAACAATTATAGCTTGGCATGAAACCGTGCCGAAGTAGGTGCAGGTGAACTTCTCTTGAGCAAGAGTAACCCTTCTGATTCTTACAGTCAACACATGGACAGATAACAAAACCCTTCTGCTTGTTCGCATTAGCCACTACAAGGAAATCTTTCAAACCCATAGTGAACTCGCGGGAGAGTCGGTTACCGTACATCCATTGCCGATTCATCTGCATTATTATAATATAAAATATATAATTAACCATCATGCATTTGTTAAACTAACTAGCTATAAACAATAGAAATTAAACAATGAACAACACACATGCATATTTTATCAATGACACACATGCATGAAAGGTTCAAGTTGCTAACCGCGATCGAGGAGGAACCTCAAGTGTGGCTCCAACACTTCATATCATGTTTGTTTCACGCTGTTGGGGCATTTCATCAAACACCTTGTGTGCATAAGAGGAACCAAAAGCAAACCTACACCCCCTTGTGAAGAGAAGTGGCACCAAATGGCTAAGTGAGTGCGCTGAACTGGTATATATAGGGGAGGAGCTTTAGTCGCGGTTGGCCTGGCCAACCGCGACTAAAG
>NC_057800.1:592543590-592565813 GCF_018294505.1 Triticum aestivum | reverse complement strand
ACTAAAGGCCTTTGGGCACCTTTAGTCGCGGTTGGCCTGGCCAACCGCGACTAAAGCCCCTCACGTGCACCAGCTGGCCACCGAGCGCCCTGGGCCCAGGCCTTTGGTCGCGGTTCGTCTGCCGAACCGCGACTAAAGACTTCATTAGTCGCGGTTCCTACAGTTTCGCGACTAATGGGGCTGGACGGAAGCCTCTTTTTCTACCAGTGACCGTTGTTAGTTGAAAATACCATTTTACTCTCAGTATTTCCACAACATTCTGGCAACATTTCAGCATCATTAAGTATGTACTTTGATAGCTTTTGTTTGTATTTTGAAACAAGTCAACATTATTTTTAAATATGAGAAATTTCCCACTTACACAAATATCTGTTACGAGAATGCGTGAGTATCTTAAGGTTTCTAGATAAGTTATAAGGTTCGACCTCAATAAAGAAATATTTGCATATTGGGAGTAAATGAGGAAACTTTGATGGCACATTCGAATCTGGATAAAAAAATCTATCACACACGAGTCCCCTCAATTAATGGATTTGGTGGAAATATAAACTAACACAAGTTTATAGAATTGTAAGTTGAAAATTTTCAAGAAATACCTAAGATAATGAGATTTGCGCAAGAAGGGGTGTTATGTTCCATGTCTCCATGAAATTCCCTAACCATTGGCAACATATGAAAATGACTACAAGGTTCATTTAACGCTACTGTTTTATTTAACTTTTATAAATAAGTGAATGATAATACATAGAAAGGGCATGTTATCTCTAGCAAGATGATTCTAATTCACTTCGCCAAAAAAGATGATTCTAATTCACTCTTGGTCCGTAAATCAATGTGCTCTGTTAAGGTAGCTATAGGTCCAGCCCTCAACTCTATCTTAGTTCACACCTCATCCAAAAGTGCTGGTCTTCTATGATATGAATGGGGTATTCGGAAAACTATTTGCGGTAAAAAAATTTGTTAGAGTTTGGTCTTGACGTTTTGTCGGGTGGTAGGTGCGACATATGCCAGCGCGTGGCTTATCATTGTGGGAGCCAGTAAAACATCGCCGGTGCCTGGAAACGGGATGAGGCGAAGACATGCACGCCGGCGAATCTTACCCAGCTTCGGGGCTCTCCGTGGAGATAACACCCCTACTGCTGCTCTGCGGGGTCTCCGCATGATCACTAGATGAACAAGTAGCTACATGATGCTCCTTGAGCTGTTTGGCGAGAGGAGGAAGAAGGGCTCTGCTTGCTCTCTTCTCCTCCCTACGTGGTGTCTAAAACTAGCAGGGATCCACCCTTTGCATGGGTGTCCCGGGGGGTTTATATAGGCCTACCCCCCGGGGGTACAACGGTAATCCGGCTGGGCGTGGGGCCCAGCCGTCTGTGTCTTCGCTCTTCGCCTTCTCCGCCGGCTGCTGGGGCCCGCCGGCTGGTGGGTCCTGCCGGCTGCCGGCTCCCTGGTCGACAGGCAGGCCCCACTGTCCAGGGCCTTGTCGGTGGCTGGTTACTGTTGCTCAATCTTGGTGACGAGGGCTTCGCCGAGGTAAGCATGGCTACAGTGCTGCCGTCCGGCGGGTGACCACTGTAGCCTCACCGCGTCTTGTCTTCTTAATGGGGCGTCTCCTTCAAGGGGGTGGCAAGCCGGCTGGAGAGAGCCGGCTCCATCTCGGGCCGGCTGGGGAAGGCCAGGCCACCTTCAGGTGTCTCTCTGCCTGAAGAGGCCCACCGCCCGTGGGCCGTACTGGGAGCCCGTTCTAGATGACATCAGGGTCAGTGTGGCAACAGTGCCGCGCCGGACGGGTCATGGCCACCCGTACGGCGCACTGTGCCAGGCGCACTCCGGGATTCGGGGGTGGCAGGCTTCACTGTAGCCACGCCCCATCACATCGCCGTTATGTGGATGCAGACTTCGGGGGTACGGTCTTAACCGCTTTATGGGAGCCGGCTCCTCAGAGTCGGCCTTCTCGCAGCCGGCTCCTTGGAGCTGGCCCTCCCGCGGCTTTCTTCATGAGGGCTGAAGTCGGGCCGCCTTCCAATAGCCGGCCTGGGAGACAGCCGGCCAGGGGAAGGCGGCCCCATGTCTTGGATTCTTAAGAGCCGGATCGGCTCGTAATTTTTTCAGAAAGGCCAGGGGGAGCCGGCTAGGCTACCCGTGGTCACTTACTCCGACAGTAGTCCCCGAAGCTGAGCGAGCTTCGAGGCTGATAAAGGGACGAGAAGCTTGGTCAGCTTCCTATCGTGAGGGGCCGGCTTTGCTTGTGCGCGCCGACTTCGGAGAGCTCCGTTTCTTGTAGGCAGGAACGCGGGCCACGTGGCGAGGAAATCCTACCAACGCACGCACATAACGGGACGCCGCCGCAGGCCCGGGCCCGCCACTCGCAGGCCTCGGTCCGAGCGCGGATCTTCCGCGGCCCACATGGACCGCTCGCCTTCCCGCGGCGGTTTTATTCTGCCATCAAGGCACAGTAATCGCGGGACGTGGGGGAGTGGGCGCAGTTGATCCCCACGTTCCCCCACGCCGCGCCTCCTCGGCTCCGCCGCGCGGTCTATAAGTAGGAGGAGGAGGGGGAGCGGCAGAGGCTCGCGTGCTCTCCCTCACTCCGCCCCCTTCTCGCCCTCCTTCTTCTTCTCTTCCCCGCAGCACCTCTTTGCCACGCCGTTCCGCTGCCGCATCGTCTTGCTTCTCGCCGCGCTGCCCCATGGCGTTGTCAAGCTCGTGGGATGTCTCCAACGTCCATGAGGACCACGTCGCGTTCCTCCGCCAGACGCGATGCCTGCCCGGCGAGAACTTCATTCGGGTTCGTCTAGCGCCGGAGAAGGAGATTTTGCCGGCACCGGAGGAAGGCGAGCGGGTGATCTTCCGCTCGCACTGCCTGCGCGGCTTCGGCCTTCCGGCGAGCGGGTTCCTCCGGGCCTTCCTCGAATTCTACAACCTCCAGCCGTATCACCTCACGCCCAACGCGATGATGCTGCTGTCGGCCTTCGTCACGCTGTGTGAGGGCTTCCTTGGGGTCCTCCCCACGCTCGAGCTCTGGGCGGAATTCTTCCAGAGCAAACTCGGCACCGTCATCGCGGGCGTGCCCGCCCCCTGCGGAGCCTTCATCGCCATGAGGCGGGCGAGCGAGAACAATCCGTTCCCGTCCATTCCACTGATCCAATCGGTGAAGCTTTGGCAGAAGTCTTATTTCTACGTGAGGAACGTCGCCCAGCAAGGCGACTACGTCAACCTGCCGGATTACGTAGCCGGCCCGCCGGCTAGGAGGCAGCCTTCGTGGAGCTACCGGGCCAGGTCGCTGTCTCAGGCCGGGAATGCAGCCGTCTTCCGGCTTCGGGTGATGATCCAGTCGGAGAGCCTGACCGGAGCCGACTTGGTGGCCGCCTTCGTGGAGTGCCGGGTTCTTCCCCTCCAAAGCCGGCCTCACATGGTTTGTCAGATGAGCGGCCGCTTCGACCCATGCCGGCTGAGCACCAGGGAGATGCCTCATGCGGAGGTCTCCTACATGGTGAACTATATCTCCAAGTGCAAGCTCGCCGAGGATTGGCGGTACGGCAAGGGGCCATACTCTCGCGCCAACCCTCCGCCCGTCGTAAGTTTTTTCTTCTTTTCTTCCTTTTGTAGCCGGCCTCATGATAGCCGACTCTTGATCAATTCGTTTGCCTTTTGCAGAACCCTCTTCTCCCGCCGACAGCCGGGGCCGCGGGGGTAGAGCACCAGCTCCTACCCGACCGCATGGTGGACGATGCTGACGACCCGGACTTGGGAGTGGCCGCCATGGAAGACGCCATCGTGGGGGAAAGCGACGGGTCCGGAGGTGCAGGGCTCACGGCCGGCTTCGAGGACTGGCCGGATGATGCCGAGGTTGAAGTCGCCCCGCGCCGCCAGCCGGCGCCTGATCATTAAAGCACGAGCTTGTCCGCCACGCCGGCTGCTGGCGGCGGCGCCCAGAAGCACCGGGCCGTGTCAATCCTCTTCGGTAGCCGTCCGAAGAAGTCCAAGGCTTCCATAGCGGCGACCAAGCGAGATGAGGCGGCCGTGAAGGCGGCCCGCTTCCGCAAGGCGGTGAAGCAGCCGCAGGCGATCTCAGCGTAAGTCGTCGAATGCTTGGATATATTTTTTGTTGTTCTTCTTTTCGATTGAAAACTCTTCTAAACCTTTCTTTGCTCGCCGGACAGGGCGCCGCTTTCCCTTGAGCGGGGTCTGGGCGGCTCCGTAGTCGGGCCGACTGGAGGGTCTTCAGGCTCCCACCGCATGGATCCCTGCGCCGACCTCAGGGAGGCCACGGAGCGGAACGCAACGAGAGGCGTGGGAGGAGCGGGAGGCGGCGGAGCGAAGGGCCGCCCAGGCGATGAAGGAGCAGGCCGACGCAGCAGCCAAGGCTCGGACGGAGGCGGCAGCTGCGGAGACGGAGGCGGAGGCTTCGCACAACCAGCCTCCGCTGCTAGTCATTCCCCTCCGTGCCGTGGCCCCAACATTCCTGTGCCTCCGCTGGAGGAGGTCGACCAAGAACCGCCGGTGATGGAGTGGAGGGAGGACTCCGTGATCTTCGTGGAGAGGGCGCCGCCCGCAGCCCCAACCGGAGCGGGCCAAGGCGGCCAGTCGGCTGCGGGGCCAGAGCAACCGGCTGGGGGTGAGCCGGAAGCGGGAGCCGGCCTCGAGGTGCAGCCGGCAGTGCGCCAGCACGCAGGGGGAGGCACCGCTGCGCCGGAGCCGCATCGAGCTTCGGGTGCCCGCCGGATGGCGGAGGCCCTGGAGGCGGCCAGCACCGGCACGTCCGAGTGGACTCCCAGCGGCGGGACGGGCGAGCTGAATGTGGCGGCCCAAGAGGTTCGGAACCGGCTTCAGGCCCAAGCCGCCTCGCTGCAGCAATACACCCAGGAGTTCCTTGCGACGCGGGCCATCATCCGGGTGAGTCTTCTATCTTTGGTTGCTTTGTTCTCTTAATTTCTTCCGTGGGGGCGCGTCAGCGCACCCACTAGGTGTAGTCCCCGAGATTCGGGCCGACTGCTGAGCAGTCGGGTCGGATCTTCCTTGACGACTACCTTATTCTCGCCCCCTGTCTAATCTTCCAGGAGTATCATAACCTCCGCGCTGCCGCCTTCAACTCCCAGGCCCAGGAGCTGGGTCGGAGAACCGAA
This sequence comes from Triticum aestivum, assembly GCF_018294505.1. NCBI lineage: Eukaryota > Viridiplantae > Streptophyta > Magnoliopsida > Poales > Poaceae > Triticum > Triticum aestivum. The sequence continues at coordinate 592,560,690 of NC_057800.1, read as the reverse complement.
GACCTGATCAGCAGCCGGAGTACGTACTTGGTTTCGTTCATCTCCTGTGGGGGCGCGTCAGTGCACCCACTGGGTGTAGTCCCCGAGATTCGGGCCGACTGCTGAGCAGTCGGGTCGGATCTTTCATGACGACTTCACCTTACTGGTTTTTCTTTTGTCTTTCGTGCTCGCAGAAGCCAACGCCGACTTAAGGGGGCAGCTCAGCGAGGCGGAGGCCGCCCTTCGTGCCAAGGAAACCGAGTACGACGCCTTGGTCCTGGAGCGTGACCGCCTGGCCAAGAAGCTGGCTGACCAGGAGGAGAGCCACAAGGTGGCTCTGAAGAAGGCGCAGGATAACGAAGCCGCCCTGAAGGCCGAGTTCGAGACTGAAGCGGCGGGCTGGGCTGAGACTAGGCAAGCGCTGAATGAAGGCTTCGGCCGTATTGAGGATTTGATCGACAGTAAGCCGCCTTCCGCGCTCCTTGCCTGCCCCTTGCCGCCTGACTTGTGTTCTGACTTGAGCTGCTTTTTATTCTCTATGCAGACTACTTTCCTGGCTGCTCCGTCCTCGCCGCCCAAACCATCGAGGCCCATCGCGAAGCGCGCCGGCAGGCGGGGGCTGAAGTCGCGTCGGACGCGAGTCGGTCGCTCGAAGAGCAACTCTTGGCAGTCCAAGCGCGGCTGTAGCCGGCTCATCGTATGCTCCGCTGCCTCCAGCACGCCGGAGCGCAGGTGTTGGCCGCCCTCTGGCCAAGCGAGGCGATTCCCCGCACCCCAAGTCGGACTGCCGACTGGCTGGAGGTTGCGGTTGGCCGCTTCGAGGCCTGGAAGGTGTCGGCGGCCCGGCTTGGAGCTGGGCGGGCGCTGGAGTTCGTTCGAGCTTGGTATCCGGGGCTGAACCTGGACCAGCTGCGCACCTGGCGGCTGGAGGCCGACGAGGAGCTAGCGGAGGTGCGGTCGGCTATCACTCAGCGCGCATCAACAATCGCCGAGTGTACTGACATCAGCGTCTTCGGTCCCGAGATTAATGATGACGGCGTTGCCCAGGCGGAGGAGTGGTTCGGGCTGGATCCGGCGGCGGGTGAAGACTCGGCAGAAGAAATCGCCTCCAGCGACGAAGGCGAAGACGACGAAGTAGAGGAAGACGAAGACGTCGAGCCGGCCGGTGGAACAGCCAGCCAGCCTCAGCCTAACCGTGCCTCCAGCAACGAGGCACGCGCAAGCGCGCCCTCTGCGGGAGGCAGTGATCATGCCGAGGTTCGCCAGCCGGCCGCTCCTCCAGCTGGCACTGCCGTCTCCACCGACCTGCCCGGCTCTTCGGTCGCTCCGCCAGCTTAATCTGCCGTCCTTGTTTTTTCCTGCTTGTTGCCTTCTGAACAATTTTATTAAGCTTTCGCAGTTCCACCCACTGGGGGTGTATCCAAACTATGTTGAATGCTAGCCTTTTGAAGGTCTTTTATGTAAATATTATTGTGTGCATGTTTGGTTTCCATTCATGTATGCTTTTTATCCTTAGGTTGTTTCCTTTGCCGTCTTCCCCTTCTGGGAAGGCAAGTACTCAAGCTTTCTTAGATTGGAGCGAGGTGAATGGAAGCCGGCCGGCCGGCTACTTTGGTAGCCGGTCGGCGGTGGGAGAAAAACCGGCTTTTGTTATATTAGTCCGTTAGTCCCTAGCCGTTTTTCGTGTGGGCACCCGTTCCTGCCCTTAACTCTTGCCAGCCGGACAGCCGGTTCTTCGAACTGCGACTTTTGGTAAGAGAAGGCTTGGGAGCCGGCACACTACTTGTCTGACTGCGGGTAGGACTTCTAATATAACTCCAGGCGGCCAGTCCCTGGGCCGACTAGTCGAACCCGGTGCCGGACGGAAAAAGTAAATGCAATGACAAGGCCATAAGCATGATACTTTTCATTTATAGACAAAAGATGGCAGTCCCCGAGCTCTCCTCGGGGGCCCTATTGTCTCGTACTTAGTACAAAAGTTAGCGTGATACATACTGCATTTCAGCTGTAAAACCTTCGGAGGAGGTTGGCGTTCCATGGTCGTTCCGACTCCTTGCCGGAGTCGTCTCTCTTTCGTGCCTTCGGCTTCTGCGCGTCGATCAGGTAGTAGGAGTCGTTGCCTAAGGCTCTGCTGATGACGAAGGGGCCCTCCCAAGGGGCCGAGAGCTTGTGCTGGCCGGCTGTTCACTGGATCAGCCGGAGCACAAGATCGCCCTCTTGGAAGGATCTTGGCTTGACCTTCCGGCTGTGGTAGCGGCGCAGGCCCTGCTGATAGATGGCGGACCGGCTGAGGGCTAACAGCCGGCTTTCTTCCAGCAGGTCGACGCCGTCTTCTCGTGCTTCCTTGGCCTCCGCTTCCGTGTACATGGTTACTCGAGGCGAGTCAAACTCGATGTCAGTTGGATGACCGCCTCGGCACCATACACGAGGAATAAAGGGGTGAAGCCGGTTGACTTGTTTGGTGTAGTGCGCAGACTCCAGAGGACAGCCAGCAGCTCATCGAGCCAATAGCCGGCTGAACGCTCCAGTGGTACGATCAGTCGAGGCTTGATGCTGGAAAGGATGAGGCCGTTGGCTCGCTCGACCTGGTCGTTTGACTGCGGGTGGGCGACGGATGCTAGATCCAACCGGATGCCTTGCGTCGCGCAGAAACGTGCCAAGGCTCCCTTGGCGAAATTTGTGCCATTGTCGGTGATGATGCTATGTGGCACGCCGTACCGAGTTGCTATATCTGCGATAAATGTGACGGCAGTCGGCCCATTCAGCTTCTTTATCGGCTTTGCTTCAATCCATTTGGTGAATTTGTCCACGGCGACAAGCAGATGTGTCATGCCGCCGCGCGCCGTCTTGAATGGGCCCACCATGTCCAGTCCCCAAACGGCGAAGGGCCAGGTGAGGGGAATGGTCTTGAATGCTGAAGCCGGCATGTGTTGCTTGGAGCTGAAGAGTTGGCACCCTTTGCAATGTTTAACTAACTCCTTGGCGTCATCCAAAGCAGTTGGCCAAAAGAAACCATGGCGGAAGGCTTTGGTGACGAGTGATCTTGAGGCCGCATGGTGGCTGCATTCTCCTTGGTGGATGTCTCTGAGGATTGCAATGCCCTTCTCTTGCTCGACGCATCGCTGGAGGACTCCAGTGACACTACGCTTGACAAGCTCTCTGTTGACGATTGTGTATGCTCCGGCTCGGCGTTGGACTTGTCTTGCCTCTACTTCGTCAACCGGCAGATCTTGGTTTATTAGGAAGTTGAGGATGGATTGAGCCCATGACGGAGCTGCGACTTCTTCTATTGCCAAAACGGCTACTGTGACTAGGGCGGGCGGGCTGGGCGGTGAAATGCTGGAGTTAGCCGCCGCCTGTTGTGTTGGTGTAGTCTCCGGGCCGACTACCGTAGTCCCCGTGCCGGGTGAGGCAGTCCCCGGGTCGGGCGTAACTACGGAAGTCCTCGAGCTGCCTGCTGATACCCCCTGGCCGACTATCGAAGTCCCCGGGCCACCTGCTTGGTTCTTCGAGCCAGACCCGGCCGCGTCGGGGTCAGGCGAGACGAAGATGGAATCGGACTCTGGAGACGGCTTGATAGACGGCTTGAGGAGGCGTTGTAGAGAGACGCCGGTTGGTATTGCTTGCTGGGTGGAGCCTATTCGAGCCAGAGCATCAGCTGGCTCGTTGTCGGCTCGCGGTACATGGAGGAATTCGCATCCTTCAAAATACCCGCTGATCTGCTGAACGAGGAAGCGGTATCTTGCCATATTTGCGTCCTTGGCATCCCAGTCGCCGAATGATTGCTGGACCACCAAGTCTGAGTCGCCATAACATAGGATCCGGCGAATGCCGAGTTCTTTGGCAAGCCGGAGCCCGTGTATGAGCGCCTCGTACTCAGCCATGTTGTTGGAGGCGGCAAAGTGAATTTGCAGCGTGTATCTGAGCTTGTCGCCTTTGGGAGAGGTGAGGATGATGCCGGCTCCCAAGCCGGTGCGCATCTTGGACCCATCGAAGTGCATGCGCCAATGAGTGGAGTCGGGAGCCGGCGGTAGGTACTGGGTCTCGGCCCAGTCGACGAGGAAGTCTGCCAATGCTTGGGACTTGATGGCGGTGCGAGGCTGGTAGAAGATTTTGTAATGGGCCAGCTCGATGGCCCATTTCGCCACCCGGCCGGATGCATCCCGGCTGCCGATGATCTCGGCCAGCGGGGCGGTGCATACGACCGTGATGGGATGCTCTTGGAAGTAGGGCTTCAGCTTCTTGGCGGCGAAGTACACACCATAGCACATCTTCTGGTAGTGCGGGTAGTTCTGCTTCGAGGTAGACAGCACCTCGCTCAAATAATACACCGGCCTCTGGACCGGCTGGGCTCGGCCTTCTTCTGGGCGTTGGACTACGATGACGCTGCTGACCACCCGGCTGGTTGCGGCAATGTAGAGGAGCATGGGCTCTTTCTCAGTCGGCGCCGCTAGGACTGGCGGTGTGGCCAGCATCTTCTTCAGCTCGTGGAAAGCTTTGTCAGCTTGGTCGTTCCACTCGAAGTGAGTGGTCTTCTTCATGAGGCGGTAGAGGGGGAGAGCTTTCTCTCCGAGCCGGCTGATGAAGCGGTTTAGGGAGGCCAAGCATCCGGTAAACTTCTGGACATCTTGAAGTTTGGTGGGAATCGCCATTCTCTCAATGGCCTTGATCTTTACTGGGTTGCATTCGATGCCGCGTTCGGAGACCAGGAAGCCTAGGAGCTGGCCGGCTGGTACTCCGAACACACATTTCTTGGGGTTAAGCTTGATATGGAACCGGCGTAGGTTCTCAAATGTTTCCTTGAGGTCTTCCAGCAAGGTGCCGCGCTTCTCCGTCTTCACCACAATGTCGTCTACGTAGACATGGGCATTCCTGCCGAGTTGCTTGAGGAGGCACTTCTGCATGCAACGCTGAAAAGTGGCACCGGCATTTCTCAAGCCAAATGTCATAGTCAGGTAGCAGAAGGCTCCGAATGGCGTGATGAAGGCGGTCTTCAGGCGGTCTGCCGGATCCAACTTTATCTGGTGATACCCTGAGTAAGCATCCAAGAAACTCAATAGCTCGCATCCGACCGTGGAGTCTATCACTTGGTCAATCCTCGGCAGGGCAAAGGGATCTTTGGGGCAGGCCTTGTTGAGGCTCGTGTAGTCTATACACATGCGCCACTTGTTGTTCTTCTTTAGCACGAGGACCGGGTTGGCGAGCCACTCTGGAAAGAAAACTTCCATAATGAAGCCGGCTGCCAGAAGCCGGGCTATCTCCTCTCCCACAATCCTGCGTTTCTCCTCCGACAATCGGCGAAGGGGTTGTTTGACTGGCTTTACGTCTTCTCGGACGTGTAGTTTGTGCTCGGCGAATTCCTTCGGGACGCCCGGCATGTCCTTGGGGGACCATGCAAAGATGTCTCAATTCTCATGGAGGAAATCGGCGAGCTCGCCTTCCTATTTGCTGTTTAGGTTTGCCCCGATGACGGCAAACCTCTCTGGGTGCTCGGGGTCAAGAGGTATCTTCTTCGTCTCCTTGGCCGACTGGAAAGATCCTTGAGCATCATGCTCCTTAGGATCGGGGGACAAGGCCGACTGCTTGCTGCTGCGCACTCAGAGGACTTCTTGTAATCGCCGGCTACGGTGATGGCGCCTTTGGTGCTTGGTATCTTCATCTTGAGGTATGCATAGTGGGGAACTGCCATGAATTTGGCCAAGGCAGGTCGGCCAAGCAATGCATGGTAAGGGCTCTCCAGGTCCACCACTTCAAACCAGATCGCTTCCCGACGGAAATGCTCCTTGTCCCCAAAAAGTACATCAATCTTGATCATGCCAATGGGGGCGCATGACAGGCCGGGTATGATGCCATGGAACACTGTTCGAGTAGGCATGAGTTGCTTTGTCATGACGTTCAGCTTCTCCAGGGTGTCGCGGTACAAGATGTTGATGCTACTCCCGCCGTCTATCAACACACGGGAGAAGCGGGCGGCGCGTCTGTCCGTTGCAAGGGTGGCATCCAGAACCAACGCGTAAGAGCCGGGAGATGGCATCACCTCTGGGTGATCGGCCCGGCTCCAGCTGATAGGTTTTTCTGACTAGTGCATGTGCTCGGCGGGGTTGGCAGCAACCATGCTGACTTCCTGGTTCTCTCGGCGTTTGCTGCGCTGGTCTTCGGGCTGGCTTGTAAAGACGATATAGGCGGCATGCTCGTTGGGGAACTCATCATGCACAGCTCCGACTGCGGGCCGAGCGGCCGGCGCCGGCAGAACCGGAGGCGGCGGGCCGGCAGGCGGAGGCGGCGCGAGCCCTTCGCCTTTGGAGATTCGGGTGAGCCAATGGCACTTCCGGGTTGTGTGGTTGGACGGCTTCGCGCCGCTGTGGAACTTGCACGGGGCGTCGAGAGTTTGCTCGTAGGAGAAGGCCGGCTGCCAAACCGGCCTGCCGCCCTTGGATTTCTTGGGCCCGGGCCGCCCTTCGGGCGGCACCTCTTCGACTGTGGCCACCTGCCGACTGGCGGGAGGCGGCGCGGGGCCCTTGCGCTTGTGGTCCTTCGAGTGTGGGCGTCGGCCGGAATCCCCAGCCGGCGTCTTGGGCGCCGGGTTGAGTACTTTTCCGGACGCGTCTACCCAGAGCTCGGTCTTCATTGAGGAGTCGGCGGTGGTGTACTTGTCCGCTATGTCCAGAAGCTCGTCGAGGGTAGTCGGCTCATCGCAGAGAAGCTTGTGCTTGAGGAGGGTGCCTTCTCGGCACCCGGCTGTGAAGTATTCGATGGCTTGCACCTCGTGCACCCCTTCGCAAGAGTTGCGGAGCTCGGCCCAACGCGTGAGGTAGTCGCGAGTTGACTCGGCGGGGCCTTGTACGCACAAGGAGAGCTGTCTGGGCTTGGGAGCCAGCTTGTAGGTACTGGTGAAGTTGTGGACGAAGGCTTCTGTGAAGTTTAGCCAGCTGTTGATGCTGCGTGGTTTGAGGCTGTTGAGCCAGGTCCGCGCCGTGCCTTGCAGCATGAGGGGCACGTACTTCACAGCAACGCGCCGGTTGCCGTTGGCTATGCTAACCGCTGTGGAGTAGTCGATCAGCCAATCTTCTGGCTTCACGGGGCCGTTGTACTTGGGCGTGTCTCTTGGGAGCGAGAACCCTTTGGGGAAGGGCTCGTCGCGGATGCGGGGGCCGAAGCAAGGCGGACCGACATCGTCTTCTTCTTCCAGCGCCAGGGATCGCGCCAGGCGGTCGATCCGATGGCGGGCGTTGTTTTCGCCGACTCCTTCGCGGCGACCTAGTCGGCCGCTGAGAGTCGGATGCGCCACCGGTGGAGGGGTGGGATATCTGTCTCCATGGGGCCGAGGCGGAGGCGGGTTGCCCTGCCACTCCACGGCCCGAGGGTGGCCTTCTGCATCTCGCTCGATGGAAATTCGGGTTTGGCTTCGGCTAGCAGCCGGCTCTTTCTCGCGCCGCACGCGGTCTCTACCCGCAGTCGGCGTCCGGGACGTCGCGCCGAGATCGGCTTTCCACGCGGGCGTCGGCTTCGTGCCGCTGCGCGGCTGCATCGATCAGCTGCTGGATGCGTCGGGTCATGTGGGGGAGTTCTTCGGCCCCCAGTCCATCTAGCTCATCTACGGCCGCCTGGGCGGCGCACAGGTTCTCGAGTGGAGTGGCGTAGACTCAGCGGTCGACTCCTAACGTGTCGGCAACGACAGCGCCGCGCTGTCTGACAACGCCGACCCGGCTGGGCCCGTCTGGGGGCGGCATGCCAAAGGCGGCGCGGTCAGCCTCGCGTCGGTGGGCCTCAGCGAGGCGTCTCATGGAAACAAATTTCCGGCCTTCCGCAAGGAGGGCGAGGCGGCGAGCCTCCAGTGCTTCAGCGTCGGCGTTGGCCGGGAGGGGGATGGACAAGTCGTGGACTGCCGCGTGCGGGGCATCGTGGGCGCTCTCGTCAGCAGCGCCGTCGTGGCCGATGACCATCACCTCGGTGGTGACAGCGTCGCAACCATCTGCTCGGGGAAGCGGGTCGTTGTAGATTGTGACGTTGGTGGGGAAGGTGTCGAACGAGGCCGTGTCGGAGTCGACAGGCATCGGATCGGTGGAGCCAACCGACTCCAAGTCCACAGCAGGCTCGCCGGAGACATGGAGCCGGCCGAGGAGGTTGACGAGGTGGTCGGTGCCCGCGTCGGAGGCAAGCTCGTCGGAGATGAGGGTCTTGTCGAGGAGATCAATGAGGCTGCTCGCTGCGCAGGCGTTGGTGACGCCTTGCAGCGCGTCGTGGCAAGTGCCATCGGGCGTGCCGGGCTGGCTATGCTTGCGAGGGAGGAAGAGGGTTCCCGTCCAGAACAGGTTTCCGGACGACGGTGCACCTGGCCCCAAGGTGGGCGCCAAATGTCGGGTGGTAGGTGCGACATATGCCAGCGGGTGGCTTATCATTGTGGGAGCCAGTAAAACATCGGCGGTGCCTGGAAACGGGATGAGGCGAAGACATGCACGCTGGCGAATCTTACCCAGCTTCCGGGCTCTCCGTGGAGATAACACCCCTACTGCTGCTCTGCGGGGTCTCCGCATCATCACTAGATGAACAAGTAGCTACACGATACTCCTTGAGTTGTTTGACGAGAGGAGGAAGAAGGGCTCTGCTTGCTCTCTTCTCCTCCCTACGTGGTGTCTAAAACTAGCAGGGATCCACCCTTTGCATGGGTGTCCCGGGGGGTTTATATAGGCCTACCCCCCGGGGGTACAACGGTAATCCGGCTGAGCGTGGGGCCCAGCCGTCTGTGTCTTCGCTCTCCGCCTTCTGCGCCGGCTGCTGGGGCCCGCCGGCTGGTGGGTCCCGCCGGCTGCTGGCTCCCTGGTCGACAGGCAGGCCCCACTGTCCAGGGCCTTGTCAATGGCTGGTTACTATTGCTCAATCTTGGTGACGAGGGCTTCGCCGAGGTAAGCATGGCTACAGTGCTACCGTCCGGCGGGTGACCACTGTAGCCTCACCGCGTCTTGTCTCCTTAATGGGGCGTCTCCTTTGAGGGGGTGGCAAGCCGGCTGGAGAGAGCCGGCTCTGTCTCGGGCCGACTGGGGGAGGCCAGGCCGCCTTCAGGTGTCTCTCTGCCTCAAGGGGCCCACCGCCCGTGGGCCGTACTGGGAGCCCGTCGTGGATGACATCAGGGTCAGTGTGGCAATAGTGTCGCGCCGGACGGGTCATGGCCACCCGTACGGCGCACTGTGCCAGGCGCGCTTCGGGATTCGGGGGTGGCAGGCTTCACTATAGCCATGCCCCGTCACATCACCTTTATGTGGATGCAGACTTCGGGGGTACGGTCTTGACCGCTTTATGGGAGCCGGCTCCTTGGAGTCGGCCTTCTCGCAGCCGGCTCCTCGCAGCCGGCTCCTCGGAGCCGGCCCTCCCGCGGCTTTCTTCATGACGGCTGAAGTCGGGCCGCCTTCCAATAGCCGGCCTAGGAGACAGCCGACCAGGAGAAGGCGGCCCCATGTCTTGGATTCTTAAGAGCCGGATCGGCTCGTAATTTTTTCAGAAAGGCTAGGGGGAGCCGGCTAGGCTACCCGTGGTCACTCACTCCGACACGTTTTCATATGTATTGAAAATGTATCGCATAGTCTTAACGTGTGGAAAGTCCTTATGTTTGTAAACATAACCATTGCTCAAACACTTATATACTATTCGTCCAACAATGTATGTGCTTCATTAATTTGTATTAGTTCTTGTTAGTGATGTACTTAAACAAAAAAGTAAATGGCTCTGTGATTTGGCTACAGTTGCAGTAAGTACCATGCATGATATTTGCGGATAAATAGGAGAACTCGCATCAAGAAAACAACTTCACCTTGCAAACTTCCTGTTCTTAATGTTCTTTTGCCCATATTTTTTCCATTTGTAACCATCCTTGTAAGGCTCGGCTGTAATCTCCTCTTCTTTACCTATTCTTGGGGGAGTAACCTCTTCCCCACTAAATTGGTTCATGGAAACAACAGAGTAAGGAAGCAGTGCTAATCGAGATGGATCAGTGTTAGTAAATCAGTAGTGCACCTGATGATCGCCGGAGTGGCCTGGCTGATGCTACCCTCCATGATCGCAGCCTCGGGCGCTGTCGCCCTGCCTTCCACCATCCTACCACTGTTGCCGGGGTTGAACATCGACAGAGACGCCCTGAACACCTGAGAAAGCTCTTGGCTTATGGCCACAGCCATCTCCTGGCCATGGCTATCGAGGAGGTGGCTGGGTTGGCTGAGCAAAGCGAGAAGCTTGGCGCTGAGATTGTAGCTGCGGCCGAGCTCCTCCCACAGCTTTCCTACGGCCTCTTGCTGAAATGCCATCCTGATCTCGTGAGTTGCAGGAGGTTACAGCAAGAGAGTGGATTTTCTTGAGCTGAGATGTAGCCACTCTGTTAGGAGGTGGTCAGTTTGTGGAGTACCTACCGATATTGGTGGAGCTAGTTTTATAGACGGACGCTCCTCTGCCGTCAGCCAACTACGTAATCGTTTAGAGGTTCCATTTCATCTTCTTTATCCACGTCCAGAGACGGTGTATTAAAAGAATCCAACCTTTACCAGGCAATTCTAAAATAAAATAACGAATCAACCTGTGATTGGATAGTTAGAGGGACAGTGGTATCTGAGCCCACCAGGGTTGAAGTCCATGATGCGCTTTCAGTGAAAGAGACGTTCGCTCATAGTGGTAGGGTATGCGTGTGCGCGTTTATAGAGGTGAGTGTATGCGCGTATGTATGAGCACTTGCGTCTGTACTGTGTTCAAATTTTTTTTTAAAAAATTCCAAGAATCTTTCAATCTATTCGGCTTCAGTCATGGCAGTACAAACAACAACAGAGGTAATAAATATTACAATCATGTTCGTGGACCGTTTAGTGACGACTACAAGCACTGAAGCAAGTCGAAGACGCGCCTCCTTCATCACCCCTCCCTCATTGGAGCCGGACAAACCTTGTTATAGTAGACAGTCAAGAATTCATCGTGCTAAGACCTCATAGGACCAGCGCACCTAAGCAACAATCATCACCGATGATGAAAGTCGTCGATCAGAAGGATCAAACTTGTAAACACTCAAACGAAGACGAATGAAGATCGGATCCAAACATATCCACCAAAGACTAGCACCGATCGAATCCCGCGAGATCTGACGAAGACACGCTTCCACACGTCCTTCGACGATGCTAGACGCACCATTAAAACAAGGATAAAACTTAAAAGATATTATTCCTACTAAGAGACATCGCTGGATCACTCTCTCTTTCTCTCTCTCCAAAGCAGACTATGGTGTCTAGGTTAGACCATCTCCACCAATTACTGTGAGTTAATTCACCGGAGCAGACTATGGCGTCCCCAACAATTACTGTGAGTTAACTCATGTGAAAGTGGTTTAAGGGGTGCCCATATAACCTAAGGGGAAGTTCACAGGTGAGGTCTTTTCTAAGTTTCCAAAAAAAATCTCTAAAAGTGATTTTTTGCGGTAACGCGACACCGGCACCGGGTTTCATCAGCGGCCTAGAGAGCAGAAGATGGTGGTCGACGGCAGCGGCCAGCGGTGGTCAGCGATGGCGGCACAGCGGCAGATGCTGCCCAGCGACGCAGTGCGTATGGTGACGGCGCGCTGCTGTGGCATTTTATGGGAAGGGTCATCTCTAAAATATTTAGGAAGTTGGGTGGATTACACCAAATTCCTAAAAAAACCGCGTTTATTTTGGGATCACTTGTGCTTCTATTGTCCAACTTCCCCTAAACCAAAGATTTTACGGATATGAAAACCGTTGGCGATGCTCGTAGGCGAAGACATTGTATTACATTCACCTTCGTGCCAAACTCTGTTCACGTTCAGAGATATGTTTACGCTGATCATAATTGTCAACGGTAGGGGCATTATTCGATTTTGCTGGTCCACGATCTGACAAGCGGGCCCACAGATTGATTTTCTTCGTCCTTGATATAGGTTGACGGGTGCGTCTTGTGGCATATGGTATATGCAGGTACGTACAAGAAAAATTATTAGGAAGGTTGACTGGTGTTGCTTTCTATACTAGAAATGTTCGGGATCTGCCTCCGGACTCCGGTCGTGTCAACACGTCGTCTCATGTATGTATAGTGTGATGCAAGGTTGATACAGGTAGTGCGAGTTGTTCCAGAACCTGCAATAAACATAGACCGCGGAAGCGTGTGCATTGATGTACTACGGTGACTCCCGGAAGAGACGTCGGACAGGGACGCCCTAGGATACACTGCGCGGAGCGGGTCAAGAGGAGACCAGGCAGATTATGATTTTTATCCTACAGGATTATGGTACGGCTCCCGAGCTAATGCCCGATGCGAAGTTGACTACCTAACAAGAAGAAGCTGCTCGATCGTCTGACAGTCAAAGAGGGTGACCTCTGCCCTTGGATTGCCATTTTTATCAGACGACAATGCCCTTTAATTATGAGATATGCAAGAATATGTCACCATTAGTGCTACATTTTTATTTTATTTTTGCATACGAGAGCTGGATCATTTTCATGCTATATTTCTTGTCATAACGTGTGCTCCCTCTGTAACATTTTATAAGATGTTTTTAGAGTTCATTTTATAAGGTGTTTTTAGAGTCCAGTGTCAAACTCCGTATACTTTCTCCGTTTTTATTTAGTCTGCGTATTAGCTTTGATCAAACTTAATCTTTGTAAATTTTGACAATGTTTATAAACAAAAATATTAACATATACAATAACAAATCAATACCATTAGATTTAATATTGAATCTACTTTCACATCATATAGATATGTTATTGTATATGTTTATATTATTTTTTTATATACTTGGTCAAACTTTATGAAGTTTGACTTCAGTCAAACCTAATATGCAGATCAAATAAACGGAGAGAGTATTAAATACAGAGATAGTACTATTTATGATCTTTTGGACTAAGATATTAGTAGAGTGTGAGAAAAGCCAGTTTTCTATCTTCGTGTCTATGCTTCCAAAAAATTACAAAGTTATAAATCAAAATGAAATAAAATGCGTCGGTACAAGAAATGTGGGACCTAAGGCACCTGCCAAATCACGGCATGGGAGGAGCCCTATGGGCCCACATGGGTGCCCCATGCCCCCCCACCCCTCCTCCTTGGGCCGCCTCGCTATGGTGGTAGAGATTCACAAAGGTGTAACGCCTCGGCCAAACCCACCGATTCCTGGGTGTTACATCTGGATTTAGACTGGTCCTACAGACCAACACTACTCTTTTCTGTGCATTTTGTCCCCACTAGTGCGCAACTGAGACATTACAAGAAATATGTTAACTAGTGACCTTCTGTCAGTGAACCTGTAAGAATTGGTCATAGGTCTATGACCATTTTAGACCAATTGGTCAAAAACTGTTCGGGGGGCTCCAAACCCTAAACTATAACGACCATTTTGGTCAGAAAGGTCGTAATTTCCTTACACGAAATGGTCATAAAGCAGATAGCACTGGTCTGCTGCCTTACTTCTAGCTGATCATGACCAATATAGATGGTCATAACCTTGTAAATTGTGGTGGGTTGCTATGACTAGGCGCCATCTCATCAGTTTTGCCTATGTGTCATGTCCATGTGGTAGTTTTTGCCCTAGGTTGTGAAGCAACCTATATTTCTGCCATTCCCAAAATTCCAAAAACAATCTCATAAATTCTTTGGGTCATATCTTCATCAAATATGTAAAAATCCTTCCTTGCCTAGTTCAAAACTAATTCAACAATATTCATTTTCTTATTCTGTTCACAACAGCACTTTATGAAGGAAGTGCTATTTATATATTCTTGATTGCCCTTGGATTTTTTGCGCACTCTTTCCTATCCAAATAATTACCGCATGACAAAATTCAGCTCCATTTGCCTAGCAAATCTTCCTCTGCAAATTTCCAAAGTTTTTGTCCACCTAGAAGCATTGTGAAGGAAGTACATTTTTTATATATCGAAATGACATGAAATTTTTACAGTTCCTTCATATGCCTAAATTATCACCCTCCTCCAAATTTTAGCTCAGTCAAATCATCTATGTGAGCCCAGGTTCAATTTATATTTTATGGCCAAATTGGCATGTTGCAAAGCAAGTGTTATCTAGACCCCTCCTATTACCCTCAAATTTTTTGGGCACTCTTCCATACCAAAATCATTGCCACATGATAATATTCAGCTCAATTTTCCTAGTAAATCTTTCTCAGGAAATTTCCAAAGTTTCTACCTCGAGAGAAGCTTTGTGAAGTAAGTACTGGCTAGGCTTACCCAAATGATCTGAAAATTTACCAGCGCATGACCATACCTATGTAACTTACCTACACCAATTTTGAGCTCATTTCATTCATCCAATCTCTCTCACTAGTTTTCCTAAGTTTCTGTCCATAGAAGAGCATTGTGAAGGAAGTACTACTTTGGCATGTCCAAATGGTATCAATTTTCTAAAATGATTTCCTATGCCCAAATAACCATCCTCCACCAATTTTCAGCTCAATCCATTCATTATTTTGAGCCCAGCTTCAACATTCATATTTTTGTCCAGCTTGGTACTTTGCAAAGCAAGTACCACCTAGGATCCTCCTTTTGAGCTAAAAATTTGTGAAGACATTCTCCTTAGTAGATGATCATCCTCAGCCAAAACTCACGCCCATTGGCCATGTGCATTTCCCGTACTGCTAATCAAACACTTGGCTGCTAATTCATCTTTGAGCATAGGTCAGTCTCCTCGTGAGATTCTTCTGTTGTAATTTTATTCCTAGCACCTACCTGGGGAGTGCCCAACCCACTAGACATGCCTAGGCCTCCCAGAACGCATGTCAACGCCAAGGTCACGCGGTGACCACACGACGGGCATGCGAGTTTACGCGCTTTGGAGGTGGGGCCCTGGGCCACATCCAAACCTCGACGTATCACCATCAAACCATGTATTTATGATTAAATAGATACTTATGTAACTAGAAATGATTTTTGGAAAAAATAAAGAGCAAACAATAAGGTAGATGCAGTTCAAAATTGACCCGCTTCCTAATGAATCGGCAGAAATTTGTCTTTTTCACAAGTGGTGGATCAAAACTTTTGACACCAAACCATTTTGTTAATTATGCATTAAATATGTCCTAATATTTTATAAAAATGATTTGGTAAAATTTTGCAACAAATATATGGTAGTTCCTTCACAAAAAAACTCATTTTGGGCATTTAAAAAATGGAAAATGAATTTTTCGTGCAAAGAAAAATGAAAACTCCCTTAGGCAACATTGTTTGGAATTCTAAGATGCACCCTTGTGCACAATATGAGATCATTTGAACAAACTATGCCATGAATGTGGCCATAAGTTTGATCATTTGGCTTGAAAGCCCTGAATCTTCACGCATGATACCTCATTTCTGAGAACATTTTTTTTAAAATAATTGCCGTATTACAAGTTTGTTATTTTTTCTAGAAACTTGGTCACATATATTGACACAATGCGAAGGTTTCCCAATTTTTTGATTTTTTTTGAATTTTTTATGTTCGTTTCGAAATGCGATGAAAACGACGGGTTTGACCGTTCCTAGCTAGTGGTTGAATCTTGGAAAACTTTTGATGTTTCTCTGATTAAATAGATACTTATGTATCTAGAAATGATTTTTTGAAAAAATAAAGAGCAAACTATGAGGTAGCTGCAGTTCAAATTTGACCCGCTTCCTACTGAATCGGCGAGAATTTGTCTTTTTCACCAGAGGTGGATCGACACCTAACCATTTGGTCAATTGTGAATCAAATATGGCCTAGTATTTTAGAAAAATGATTTGGTCCAATTTTACAACAAATATATGGTAGGTCCTTCACAAAAAAGACTCAATTCGGGCACTCGGAAAATGGAAAATGAATTTTCTGTGCAAAGAAAATAAAAAGTCCCTTAGGAAACTTTGTTTGTAATTCCAAGATGCACCCTTGTGCATGATATTAGATCATTTGAACAAACTATGCCATGAATGTGGCCATAAGTTCGATCATTTGACTTGAAAGCCATAAATCTTCACGCGTGATAGCTCATTTCTGATAACACTTTTTAAAAATAATTGCCGTATTACAAGTTTATTATTTTTTCTAGAAACTTGGTCACATATAATGACACAATGCGAATGTTTTCCATTTTTTGATTTTTTTGAATTTTTTATGCCCGTTTCAAAATGCAGTCAAAACGGCGGGCTTGACCGTTCCTAACTAGTGGTTGAATCTTGGAAAACTTTTGATGTTTATCTGATTAAAGAGATACTTATGTACCTATAAATGATTTTTGGAAAAAATAAATAGCAAACTATGAGGCAGCTACAGTTCAAATTTGACCTGCTTCCTACTGAATTGGCGGAAATTTGTCTTTTTCACCACAATTGTGAATCAAATATGGCCTAGTATTTTAGAAAAATGATTTGGTCCAATTTTGCAACAAATATATGGTAGGTCGTTCACAAAAAAACTCATTTCGGGCACTCGTAAAATGGAAAATGAATTTTCTGTGCAAAGAAAGTGTAAACTTCCTTAGGAAACATTGTTTGGAATTACAAGATGCACCTTTGTGCACAATGCAAAATCATTTGAACAAATTTTCATTCAAATTTTCCCCCGCTTCCTACTGAATGGGGTGAAATTTGTTTTTTTATAAGAGGTGGATCAAAAGCTTTTGACATGTAACTATTTGGTCAATTTTACATAAAATCTGGTCTAATATTTTTGAAAAATGGAGTTGTGCTATTTTGGAACAAATATTTGGTAGCTTCTTCACAAAAAAACTTCTTATGCACTCGAAAAATGGAAAATCATGTTTTTGTGCAAAGAAAATGAAAGCCGTCGAACTATGGCATCGTTTGCCATTCTAAGATGCACACTTATGAAAAAAACGAGATCATTTTGACAAACTATGTCATTGTTATGTTTAAAAAAATTCAAAGTTTTGGGTTCAAAATTTTGAAATTCAAGTGCGAGATAGCCGGCCAATGAGACGTGAGGAACCGCTTTCACGCAGATCACCAAATTGGACGCAATCTGAGCCATCCATCACACATCCATCCAATGGTGGAGCTTCTCCAGAGAATCAAAAACCCTAACCCACCCACCCACCCTCCCCCCGACCCCCGCCCGCCGCCACCCCCACCCACCCACTCCCCCCTCCCCTCGGTCCCC
>NC_057800.1:592319651-592543218 GCF_018294505.1 Triticum aestivum | reverse complement strand
CCGCTGACCCACCCTCTCCCTCTACCTCTCCTCTCGATCCCCAGATCCATCCTAGAGCTCGGTCACGCCGCTCTGCGCTCCATGGCCGGCACCGCATCCTCTCACGCTTGCTCCGCTCCGCTCCTTCCTCCCATCAGTTCGGATCTGGTGCGCGCGTCCCCAACCCCTGATGGCTCTCACGCCGCACCCGCCACTCCAGCTCCGCACGCCCCCCTCCCCCCCCGCGGTCGCCGTGGCCCACCAGCGTCGTGTGCTCCTCTCGCCGCGCCGCACTCGTTCCTGCTGTTGCTGCGCCGGTGCCGACGTGGGTAAGGTGTGGGCGAGGCGGGCGTACCGGTACGACGAGATCGAGCCGAGGTGGCAGGCGCGCTGGGAGGAGCACCGCACGTTCCGCACCTCGGACGCCTCCAGGCCCAAGGGCTACATCCTCGGCATGTTCCCTTACCCAAGGTACCCATCCAAGCGCCTCTCCTCTCCGGCTCCCTGTATGGAATTCTTCATCAAATTACTCGAGTCGCCTATGAATACGTGGCTACCTGGCCACAGATTTGTGTTTGAGTTGTGTATATAAGAATAATGGATGGTTCTGCAGTTTTAGTTTCTGCACCAGTGTGTGTGCATTCACAATTTTGTGCTCGAGTCATAGTTTCCTTTTTCCTCTCCTCCTTTTCAGGTTCGGTTCAAATAGGTGCTTGACTGTGATTTGTGAATGGGGGTGATTGGCGCACACTAGCGAGTGAGCGATCGATCTTTTGGATTAGCTGCTTGCACAGAGCACGGTCAGCGTCAGTTGGGGTCGAAATTGCTGTCATGGCAATAGTTTCCGGATAGCTCCTCGGCTAGGTGTATCTATTATATAACAACATGGCAATCAGATAATGTCATTCTATCAGTCCACACTCCACAGGCTGACATATATCACTTCCAGTAATCTGATAATTATACTCTGGATGGGATAATGTGCTATAGTGCTACAGTTAGGCAATCTGTGAATTGATAGGGTTGTGATGTTGGTGCCACACAAAATTAGTGGGGCATGCACAGTGTGTAAGTTAATTTTTCAGAGGGACTATGGAACCACACATCTGAATTCTGAAACCATCAAAGCTTTGTATGATAATTCAGACCAAAACCAACCTTGGTTCCACTTGCTACCCAGTAACTCAAAGTTGCTCTGGGCTTTTAGTATCGTGGTGAGATTATATGTGCTGCATCGACGCGTTAAATGCATGGCAGCACATTTGAACATTGTGTCCTATTGTGTTACATTAGTCATAGTTTCGTTACAGATATTTCAGTGCCACTGTTTCCACAATCGTCGCATCTTCTAAAATAGAGTGATTGGTTTGAATTCAAGTGCAAAATATAGGCAAATGGGTGCTAGCTGTACATATTAATTGCCTCCATTCAGTGTCGATTTCTTCAGTGTACTACTGCTAGTGTCGATTGATGCATTGGTTTGAGTTTGATTTAGTCAGGCAGGTTTAGTAATTCATTTTTTAGATTAATTTGACATGGCTTTGCTGAACTATGTAATACTCCCTCTGTCTCAAAATATAAAAAGTCTTTTGGTCTAAATATTATCCAGTACTATTGCCTACATGCTTCTAGAGACTGATGCTTTTAATTTTGCTCAGTTTTTATGCTTCAGATCGCTTCCTCCATGACACCCCGATCCGGGCGGCGGCAGCAGCGATGGCATCGACAATCGACTGTGCCTAACTCTGCATCTATAACTGGCCTGTCTTCTTTAGACGGTTAGCTGCTTCCTCCCCACATTGAAATCTCGACCCCTTTCTTATTGATGGACTCGTTGACTGATTCGTATGTGCGTGGATGCAGGGTGCAGGTGCTCTACTACGCGCTACTCCGAACGGGTCACCTGGACAAATGTTTTGCTTGTTTTTGAGCTACTACCACTTTTTAAGCTACTGCACTTGTTTTTGTCGGTAATCTGAGCACTTGTTAGTTTAGTCAGGTAGGAGATTAGAGTGAAATGATCCTGTAGGAGGTCCTGGACGATGATGTGCAAACAATTATTTTCTATAGCATTAGTATGTCAAATTTGTCTAAGTTAGTACATGAGGATTCTGCTAGCTGACATACTAATGTTGGTCAATGAGTGATGCTTCATAGCGGACAACTACTGGTTTTAATATGCAAACAACAACAGTGCTAGAGATGCTATGTAATAATTAATGTGTACTTGTTGAAAGTTCTTGCTTATATTAGTGTCTCTTATTTCTTTTCTAATTAATGTCTCTCATTTTTGTTCTAGTTAATGTGTAACTGAGAATGAACATACTTCTCTCTTTTTAGAATGCTAGATTGCACAAGTTGAACGATCTGCTCTAGTTTAAACAAGTTGGGATACATCAATATAATAGGACTTTGTTTGCACTTCACCTAGCTTGTAACCAATATCCTTATTGCTAATTTACCTCAAGTTTATCTAACATGGTTGAAATGAGCGCTGTAAAGTTTCATGTCTAAGCTCAATTTTTATCCTAAGTCCTGAAGTAATTATTTTGGTTACATCATAGTTTGTTGAGAATATTAACTTGAACATTGTATGTATGCCCTGATGCATGTACACACACGGCATCAAATATTGAGCTGCAGCGAAACAACCTGGAGCTAGAGAACATCAAGGATAAGATCAAGGAAGTTCTTGCCTTGTTGGCAACATTGTGAGGTTCATGCATCATTAGGATTTCTTGAGTGATCTCAGTACTGTCATTGTGATGTTCCTAACCTCCCTCTTTTCGCTATCCAGATCATGACCAAGCATGACAAGAAGGGAGGCTCGTCAACCACCTACCAGCACACCTATCATGACCGATGATGAGACGCTGAAGGTGCGCTTCTTGTTTGTACATTCCTTGCTTGGTTGGTGTCATGGAGATATGCACATGCCATGTGTTGTACGACCTCTTTGTTTTTGTTTCTTGTCATATGTACTTATCTGTTGGCTTGTCCCTGATGTAATACCCACATGGACTATCATATTGGTGGTTGGCTAACGAATTGCATTGCAAATATAATGTTCTTCATCGCCTAATGCTTTTGGTTGCCGATAACAGGACCTATAGCTAGTAAACATGTAATTAGCAAGTTATGTTTATGGTCTATCATGCTGAAATACAAAAAATGTTTTGTGTCACATGCCTAACAGACTTTCAACTATATACCTAGTTCGGCTGTAGAGAAAAATGCACCTGGTTGTTTAACACATTGAACTATTCAGCCTACCTACTCAAACTACCATCAGTATCCAACAAACGGCTATGGAAATAATTTTTGCCATCAATCCTTTGTTTTAGACAAGTATTAATATTTTGGCATGACAAAAAGTTGCAAATTCTAATGATGGTTTATGTTCCTTCTTTTAGGTTACGAGAGATGATGCTGGAGAGATGCCCTTCCTGTAGGTCTACACATAAGCGGAAGTTCATGGGTATGCAAGATTTGATGGTTAAAATGGTTGATGTGATGTGAATGAGTGTATGGAAACTGGTTGTTGTGATGTGAATGAGTGTTGTAGTTTCACGTGTTCTGTTCTGTATAGCATATTGTAATAAACTTATTTTAGCTGTTATTTGAAGATTTTCATATGCTTTCTCTCTTCTGTCTGTTTGATATATACATATATATTGCTTATTAATAAGTTGTGAAAAATCTGACATTTGGGACCCATCTGTAAACTGGAGCTGGGAAAAAAGCTGGAAATAAAAAATAAATTGACTGCAAAATGTTGTGCACTAGAAAATAAAAAGGCCAAATTGTAGGCCAGGCCCATGTAGCTAACCAAAATTAACATAAAATACATATATTAAAAGGGCTTGCCTAAACAAATACATGGGCCGAATTACTGGGTCAACCCATGTAGCTAATAAAAGCACATGAAAAAATACATTAAAAAGGCCGAATTGTTGGGCTAGGCCCATGTAGAAAATCGAGTTGGACCGGGCTGATTCTTGTGCCACATCAGATTGCCACGTCGGATGCCTACATGGCCTGAGGAGGCTGCTAGTGACCAAATCAAAACAATAGGCATGTTTTGGTCGTAAACGTCTACGACCTTCTCACAGAGAAGGTCGTTAATTTCAGTTTACGACCGCCAGCTTTTGACCTTCTGTTTTTAGTCACAAAAAGGTCGCAAATGAAAAATAATGACCTTTCAGTGACCAATAGTCAAGGTCACAAGTTGACATATTTCTTGTAGTGGATCAATTTCCTAGTCAACCATCCATCCTTAAATAGCCCCAAGCCAAGCACGCTTAACTTCGAGATTCCTTTCAGATGGGCTCTCAGAAAAAAAGGTCCACCTTATTTATATGAATAGTTAATGTCGGTGTCAAAATCGGCGGATCTCGGGTAGGGGGTCCCGAACTGTGCGTCTAGGCTGGATGGTAACAGGAGGCAAGGAACACGATGTTTTACCCAGGTTCGGGCCCTCTTGATGGAGGTAAAACCCTACGTCCCGCTTGATTAATATTGATGATATGGGTAGTACAAGAGTAGATCTACCACGAGATCAAGGAGGCTAAACCCTAGAAGCTAGCCTATGGTATGATTGTTGTATGATGAAGTTGTCCTACGGACTAAAACCCTCCGGTTTATATAGACACCGGAGAGGGTTAGGGTTACACAAAGTCGGTTACAATGGTAGGAGATCTTGAATATCCGCATCGCCAAGCTTGCCTTCCACGCCAAGGAAAGTCCCATCCGGACATGGGACAAAGTCTTCAATCTTGTATCTTCATAGTCCTGGAGTCCGGCTGAAGGTATAGTCCGGCTACCCGAAGACCCCCTAATCCAGGACTCCCTCAGTAGCTCCCGAACCAGGCTTCAATGACGACGAGTCCGGCGCGCAGATTGTCTTCGGCATTGCAAGGCGGGTTCTTCTCCAAATTCCGTGTACCTGCTAAATAATGTCCGATTTTCGTAATGTAGCGCACCTTGGCTTCCACGCCCAATAATGGCCATCTTCCACGTGTCAAACGAATGCGAAAAGTCGGGGTGTTTTTACATTCACACCCATAGCTGCATAAACGAGCCACCTATTTAACGGGATGGGGATTCAGGTCCAAACCACACCTTCTTCTCCCCGCGAGTAATCATCAGAGCGCCTCCAACAAAGGTCCATTCCAACATGGCCAGCCGTCGCAGCTCCTCCCCTCGCCCTTCCAGTCCTAAACCTGGAGACTGGGAGAGGTGCTCCATCCCGCACAGTGAGCTAGTGTCGCTTCAGGTCAAGGGATTTCTCCCTCAGGCCTATATGGTCCTGGTCCGAGCCGGACTCGCCACCTATAATGGTGGAGAGCAAGCGGAGAGCACCCCCAATCCCTCCAAAGGAGAGCGGGTGTGCCTCGTCCCTTATCTAATAAGAGGACTTGGATTTCCAATTCATCCATTTCTCCGTGGGCTTCTGGAGTTCTACGGCCTCCAGCTGCACAATCTCACGCCTGCCTCTATATTGCATATCGCGGGCTTCGTCGCCCTTTGCGAGCTATTCTTGGGTGTTGAGGCTCATTTCGCGCTGTGGAAGAGGTTATTCTGCTTGGTGCCCCGCTCTCAAGAGGGGTCTATATATCAAGTGGGCGGAGCCGAAGTGTGGCGTATCGCCAGGACCAGATATCTATCCGGAACCCCAAAGAAGGCGTCCGAGGACTGGCCTTCAGAATGGTTTTATATAGATGATGTCCCACTGCCGGATCCTATTCGGGTCGGTCTCCCCGAATTCAACAGTGCTCCCTTAAACTAACGCCTAAGCTGGCGTCCGCGGAGCTCTCAGAGAGAAGGCGACAGGGACGTCCTTCACCTGATGGGTCGGATAAGACTATTGGCTCATTCCGGACTAACCATGATTGGAGTCATGGCCGCATGCATTATGCGGGGGGTGCAGCCGCTTCAATATAGAGGCCACCCCATGTGGGATTTTAACGGGGAGGATGACGCCACCCGTTACGGTCGTAAGGGGCCAGCCTCAGCTGCCGCTCTAGTAAAGATCTTATCCTCTTTGTACAAGGGAGAAGAGGAGGAATTCCTCCGCGTCAACCCGCAGGGCGGATTTACTATGTACAACCCTCCGAGTTGGGTAAGTAGACAATTGTGCTTACCCATCCGTTTTATATTCCCATGATTAAATATGTAGTCTAACAATTTCAACGCAGGAACTGCGTCAGGAAGTAAAGGATATAAACAGCCATCCCCCACAGCCCGAGGATCCGGAACGGTCCCTCGATCCGGACTCCGAAGAGGATCCGAACATATCGGTGGAGCTGATTGACGGGGTGTTTCATCAGCTAAGCAAGGACAATACCTTGGTGGCCATTACGGCTGATTACCCAGGGTTAATCCCGGCCTCCCAGGTAACAGAGAGCGGAGTCTCATCCCCTTGAGAAGGAATACATTCTCACGCATTTCAGTTTTCCTGACAACGACCGTGTTTTGCAGGGAAGGTTTCCGAGGCGGGAGGCCGAACCTGCGCCGGCTAGCCAACAAGGGGCCGCAGGGCCCCGTGGGGTAAAAAGGAATGTAGTCCGGACTGAGACGCCGGTGCAAAGGTATAGTGCACCCTCTTTTTCCCTGGTGTTATTCCTTCAGGGCATATTAACGTTCGTGCTATCTTCATGACGAAGAGACCTCGCCGGACTATATCCGGAGAGGTTGCCAATCGTGCCTCCACCAGCCTGGCTCCAACGCCTAGCCTGGAAGCGGAAGCGAACACAAGGCGCGCACCGGACGCTCCTCCGACAGAGGATGCGGACAGGCTGTCTGCCACCAATTCCGAGGTGGAGAGTGCCATGAACCACAGGCGTCGCCGGACAGTTCTCCGCGACACTTGTTTCTCCCAAGAGGCATTAGATGCCTTCAATTTGGGAGATGCGTACCTCCGTGCCGCTCAAAATGGTTTAGCCCGAGCCACGGAGCAATATGTAGAAGACATACGGGTAAGAAAATTTTGGTAAATATATATATACCAGTAGCCCCCGAGACTTGAAATAGTTAGAGTAACTGATTTAAGGATCATTTGTTATGCAGGTTCTTACGGAGAATAATACCGTACTGTCCCAGGAGCTGGAAGAGTGCAAAGCCCAACTGGAGGCCGCACTAGCCGCGGCAGGGGAGCCCAAAGAGACCCCCTCTGGTAAGATATACTTCGAAACATTAGTATTTTGCGAAGTGCGGCGTGGGTGTAAATCTGACAAATCATATTGCAGATGGCGCCAGACTGGATCCGGAGAGGCAACAACTCTTACGCCGGCTAAAGGCCGGTGAGAGTATGCTGACAAGGGTGAGGCGGGAGAAGAATGATCTTCAGGATGCCAACACCAAGCTGGACGTTGATCTTAAAGATGTTCGTGGCCAGCTGTCGGACTCTACTAAGGAGAATCAGCGGCCTCGACGCGGCATATTTAGTAAGTGCTTAAGCAAATCTTTGAAAGAGAAGAGTTCGCGAGGAAGTCGACTAACAGAGTAATGTCTATAGGTATGCTAACGGGTCGTCCTGCAGAGGAGATGCCCGGTTCTACGGGTGACCATCTTCCCGAGCTCTCGCAACTGCATGGGCGAGTCCGGCAGGCGATGTGAGGCGTTACCCAAGCCTTATGGCCTTCCCACTCCATGCCCGAGGGCCTTGGAGAGCTTTCAGAGAAGCTTAAGGGAGCTCGGCGCTGCTTCCGGTTGTGGAAGATATCGGCCTGCCGACAAGGCGCTAGGGAGGCCTGGGCCATGGTGAAGACGCGGTACATGAAGTCTGACCCAAACCACATGGCCGAGGTCGGACCTGTGGGGCTTGACGGGAAGGAGATCCCTGTAAGCTTAGTGTACGGCCAAGTAGAATTGGCCGCAAAGTATTCCCAGTAAGACTGTAAGTTAGATAGCCTGTTAGATGGTATTGAAGAGGAATACAATCAGTCAGAGTGACTATGTAATTTTTAATTGACATGTGTAATGCCTTCTAGCCGGATTGTAGATCGTTTGTCGTTGCCGACCTTTTCGCTTCAACCTCAGGACCTGACGGTCCGGAGTGTGTCCGAATACCCTACCGGTTATGTAAGAACCGGGGTATGCATGGAGACCAGGCATAGGGGTTATTAGTGCTTTATCAGACAAGTGCCCAACTAGTTATGTTATATTACATGGTTAGTAAGAAACATCTTCCAGAGAGAATAGTTCCGTTAGGGGTTCCTTTCTCTGGGAGGCATACCCTAAAGTGCATGTCCAGACTGCAAACGCAGGAAAATCATCTGGGGGCATATATATAAGTAAATAAAAAAGGTCATCTTTTAGTTCACCGACCGAATATTCCCTTAAGAACGCTAGCTTTCGGCTTCACCCAGTCTGAGGTACACATCTGGCTGATCTGGCAGTAACAATCACAGAGGTGCTCCCTTTACCACCTAGCCGAACAATCGGGAAAGTAGCGGTAAGCACAGGAGCCAGGCAACCCAGCTTGGCCAAAACTTAAGTCATATCGATGCATATAATGGTGAAGAAAAGGTACATGCAGAAGTTTGACACATGTGGTGGGCGTGAAGCCCGTATAAATAAGCTTCTATTAAAGAAGCCCCCAGGTTTAATGAGCGCGAGTAGCACGTCACTTGAGGAGCCTTTAAGGGCTATAAAAGAAAAGAGGGAAGGAGAGAAATGTAAGACAGAAAATGTAAAAAATGGACAGAGGATGGAGACAAACACAGAGTTCGGTGCGAGGCATAGAATATTCGGAGACGGGCTGCGTTCCATGGGTTCGGCTCGAGTCGGTTATCCGATGCATCTCGCAGGCAGTATGCTCCACCAGTCAGGACTTGGTCGATTATGAAGGGACCTTCCCACTTGGGCTTCATATTGTCCTTTTTCTTGTCCGGCAGGCGTAGAACTAATTCACCAACGTTGTAGTTTTTGGCCCGTACTTCTCTGCTTTGATATCTTCGAGCCTGCTGTTGATAGAATGCGGAACGGGCTTTTGCCACGTCGCGCTCCTCCTCTAAGGCGTCCAAACTGTCCTGCCGATTGAGTTCGGCTTCCCTTTCTTCGTACATGCGCACTCGAGGTGTGTCATGAATTATGTCGCAGGGCAAGACTACCTCTACGCCGTACACCATAAAAAATGGTGTGTATCCGGTGGGGCAATTCGGCGTGGTCTGCAGCCCCCAGAGTACGGAGTCGAGCTCCTCTACCCAGTGCGTGTTAGATTCCTTGAGGGAGCGCACTAATCTGGGTTTGATGCCGCTCATGATGAGACCGTTTGCACATTCGACCTGACCGTTAGTTTGTGGGTGATAGACGGAAGCATAATCGAGCTTGATGCCCATGTTTTTGCACCAGAGTTTTACCTCATCGGCCGTACAGTTCATGCCATTATCGGTGATGATGTTGTGGGGGATGTCATAACGGTGTACGACCCTGGATATAAAGTCTATCACAGGTCCGGATTCGGCCGTCTTAACAGGCTTGACTTCTATCCATTTGGTGAACTTATCCACCATGACCAGTAAGTATTTTTTCTTGTGGGTTCTGCCTTTAAGGGGTCCCACCATGTCAAGCCCCCAGACCGCGAAAGGCCAAGTGATGGGGATAGTTTGGAGGGTGGTGGGTGGCATATGGCTTTGGTTTGCAAAAAGCTAGCAACCGACGCATCGTTGGACCAAGTCCTGAGCGTCCGCCCGGGGCGTCGGCCAATAAAAGCCTGTACGGAAAGCCTTGCTTACAAGGGACAAGGCAGCGTCATGATGGCCACTGAGTCTGGCATGAATTTCAGCCAGCAGGTTCCGCCCTTCCTCTTCGGAGATGCACCTTTGAAGGACTCTAGTAGTGCTTTTCTTATAAAGTTCTCCCTCATGGACTTTATAGGCTTTAGATCGCCGCACTATACAGCGTGCCTCATTTTGGTCCTCTGGGAGTTCCTGCCTAGTAAGGTAAGCTAGGAATGGTTCTGTCCACGGGGCGATAACGGCCATTAGTACGTGGGCTGAGGTTGTGATTTCATTGGCAGAGCCTCCGATTATGTCAAATTGTTCGGCGTCGGACAGTGCGGTTGGGTCCGGGCTAATATTGCCATGTTCCCCTTCCCATACTACGGATGGCTTGAACAGCCTTTCCAGGAAGATGTTGGGGGGGACCGCATCGCGTTTTGTGCCGATGCGTGCTAGGACGTCTGCCACCTGATTGTTTTCTCGGGCTATATGGTGAAATTCGAGCGCCTCAAACCGAGCTGACATTTTGAGGACGGCGTTGCGGTAAGCTACCATTTTTGGATCCTTGGCATCGAAGTCTCCATTTATTTGGGATATCGCAAGGTTCGAATCCCCGCGCACCTCTAGTCGTTGAATGCCCATGGATACTGCTATCCGGAGACCATGTAAAAGGGCCTCATATTTGGCTGCATTGTTGGAGTCTGTGTACATAATCTGGAGTACATATTGAACTGTGTCTCCTGTGGGGGACGTCAAAATGAAGCCGGCCCCTAGTCCGGCCAACATTTTGGAACCGTCGAAGTGCATGATCTAGTTTGAATATGTGCCTTACTCTTTAGGGAGTTCGGCCTCCGTCCATTCTGCGACGAAGTCGGCCAAAACTTGCGACTTGATAGCTCGCCGTGGACTATAAGTTATGTCGAACGGGAGGAGCTCGATGGCCCATTTTGCAATCCGGCCCCTTGCGTCACGGTTGTTTATAAAATCGTTGAGTGGTACTTCCGATGCTACTGTGATTGAACACTCTTGAAAGTAGTGTCGTAGCTTCTGGGATGCCATGAATACCGCATATGCAATCTTTTGATAATGTGGGTACCGTGATTTGCATGTGGTGAGGACAGTGGACACATAGTAAACCGGCTTTTGAAGGGGGAATTTGTGTCCGTCCATTTCCCGCTCGACGATGAGTACTGCGCTGACAACTTGATGGGTTGCTGCAATGTACAATAGCATTGGTTCGCCGATGTTTGGCGCGGCCGGGACAGGGTTTGTTGCCAATATGGCTTTTATTTCGTCGAGTCCGGCCGTGGCGGCATCCGTCCACTCGAAGTGTTCGATGCGCCGAAGGAGGCGGTAGAGGGGTAGCGCCTTTTCTCCCAAACGAGAGATAAAGCGGCTTAGAGCCGCCACGCATCCGGTTAGTTTTTGTATTTGTTTGAGGTCCTTTGGGATATCCAATTGTGACAAAGCTCGGATCTTGGCTGGATTTGCTTTGATTCCTCTACCGGATACGATGAAGCCCAAGAGCTTTCCGGCTGGAACGCCGAAAACGCATTTTTCCGGATTTTGCTTGATGTCATATGCTCGGAGGTTGTCAAATGTAAGCCTCAAGTCGTATACTAGAGATTCGACATGTCTTGTTTTTACGACCAAATCATCCACGTATGCCTCTACTATTTTGCCGATCTGGTTTGCCAGACATGTCTGAATCATGCGCTGATATGTTGTGCCGGCGTTTTTGAGCCCGAAAGGCATTGTGTTGAAGCAGAATGGGCCGTATGGGGTGATGAATGCCGTTGCGGCTTGGTCTGACTCGGCCATCTCGATTTGATGGTAACCGGAGTATGCGTCGAGGAAGCACAACGAATCGTGTCCTACAGTGGCATCGATAATTTGATCGATGCGGGGGAGGGGGAAGGGATCCTTTGGGAAAGCCTTGTTAATGTCTTTGAAGTCAATGCACAGGCGCCAGGATTTGTCCTTCTTTGGTACCATCACCAAGCTTGCTAGCAAGTCCAGATGTTTTATATCTCTGATGAATCCGGCCTCCAATAGTTTGGCTAGCTCCTCTCCCATTGCCTGTCTCTTGGGCTCAAAGAAACACCGAAGGGCTTGTTTGACAGGTTTGAATCCTTTTAGGATATTTAAGCTGTGTTCGGCCAGCCTGCGTGGGATTCCTGGCATGTCTGAAGGGTGCCAGGCAAAAATGTCCTAGTTCTCCCGTAGGAATTCTCGCAGTGCGGCGTCTACATCGGGGTTTAATTGTGCCCCGATGGAAGCTGTTTTATTGGGGTCCGTTGGATGGACCTGGAATTTGACTATTTCATCCGCTGGTTTAAAGGAGGTGGACTTGGATCTTTTGTCGAGTATCACATCGTCCCTGTTTACTGTGGAGCGCAGTGTAGTCAGTTCCTCAGCCACTAGGGCTTCGGACAGTGCCTCAAAGGCCAATGCGGCTGTCTTGTTTTCGGCGCGGAGTGCTATGTCCGGATCACTAGCGAGAGTGATGATTCTGTTCGGCCCGGGCAGCTTGAGCTTCATGTACCCGTAATGGGGTATTGCTTGGAAGATTGTAAATGCTTCCCGCCCCAGCAGAGCGTGGTATCCGCTACTGAACGGGGCCACTTGGAATGTGACCTCTTAAGACCTATAATTATCCGGCGTGCCGAACACCACATCTAGTGTGATTTTTCCTGCACAGCGCGCTTCCTGACTGGGGATTATTCTTCTAAAGGTTGTGCTGCTCCGCTCAATGTGGTTCCAGTCTATTCCCATTTTTTAAAGGGTTTCCTCATAAATGAGGTTCAATCCACTGCCTCCGTCCATGAGTACCTTGGTGAGGCGAAAGCCGTCCACTATAGGACTGAGTACCAATGCGGCTGGTGCTCGAGCTGTTCGGAATTTAGGTTCATCACTGGCATTAAAAGTAATAGCCGTGTCACTCCATGGGTTTATTGTTGCTACTTGATAGACTTCGGCGAGGCTGCGGAGTATTCTTTTTCGCATATTATTTGATGCGAAAGTCTCGAAGACTGTTAAGACTGTACTGGAGTCCCTGAGGTGGCTTTCTGCGGCCTCCAGAATTAGGTGATCTTCGCCCCTTTTGGCCACCTGCCAGAGTATCCAACATGCTCTAAGGCTATGAGTTGGTGTGGCGTCCTCTATACTATGAATTTTACAGGGTCCATTAAGCCATCCCTCCAGTACGGTTCCATGCCCTGTAGAGGGTTTTGGTTTTTTGGTTTTTAACCCGGGTTTCTGATGGCGATGCACCCTTTTATTTCGGACGAGGTTTCTATTCAGGGCCGGATTGTCCCAAAATTTAGCTTCGGTTTTCCAGGCGCTTTCCATCGCACAGTACTTTTGTACTATGGACGCCAAGTCAGCGAAGCGTGTAAGATCATGACGACCTGTGGCGTTGAGGATTCCCTTGTCCGTGCAATTATTGCAGAAGATTGAGATTGCGTCTTCCTCGCGGCAGTCCTTTCTCCTGTTCATAACCAGGAGGAACCTCGCCCAGTAATGATGTACTGTTTCTTCGGGCTTTTGCCTGATTTGGGATAGATCGCTTATGTTCGGGTGGGTGGGTGGAATTAAATCCGGAACTTCACCCAATCTAAGACTCAGAGGCCATGTAGTTTCCGAACTCTGAAGTTTGGATTCTTGGATGTTGTCCAGTGAATCTAGCCCGTTGCCTGATTCTAAGTTTAGGTCTTGAGTTACATCCTCCCCTACGCGGGTGTCCGGCTTGGAGGGATCGGGAATCCGGATGTAGCTAGTCCTTAAGATAGATGAAGAGTCGCCGCACTGTGCCTGTACCACGGCAACGTGATGGGTGACTTGGGGAGAATTAATTTCTCTTAGATCGGGTTTAAGCCCAACCTGGTCATAATCCATAGTGACCCCCAAGGCGGCGATGCGATCCAAGAGCTCGTTTACGGAAGAGAGCTCCATTGGATCTAACTGCTCGACGAGTTTCGAGCTGACGTGAAGATTGCTTTTGATGACCCGAGAGGTCATCGTCGGCGCAACGGCCGAACAGGCGGTCATGAGAAAACCGCCTAGCCGGAGAGTTTGGCCGACAGCCAAGGCTCCCTTAGTAACGGCTCCGTCTTTAAAGACAGGAAGAGGCATCCTTCCTGATTGCGACGGCACAGAGGAACTCTCAATGAAAGCACCAATGTCAGTGTCAAAACCGGCGGATCTCGGGTAGGGGGTCCCGAACTATGCGTCTAGGCCGGATGGTTACAGGAGGCAAGGAACATGATGTTTTACCCAGGTTCGGGCCCTCTTGATGGAGGTAAAACCCTACGTCCTGCTTGATTAATATTTATGATATGGGTAGTACAAGAGTAGATCTACCACGAGATCAAGGAGGCTAAACCCTAGAAGCTAGCCTATGGTATGGTTGTTGTATGATGAAGTTGTCCTACGGACTAAAACCCTCCGGTTTATATAGACACTGGAGAGGGTTAGGGTTACACAAAGTCGTTTACAATGGTAGGAGATCTTGAATATCTGCATCGCCAAGCTTGCCTTCCATGCCAAGGAAAGTCCCATCCGGACACGGGACAAAGTCTTCAATCTTGTATCTTCATAGTCCTGGAGTCCGGCTGAAGGTATAGTCTGGCTACCCGAACACCCCCTAATCCTGGACTCCCTCAGTTACCATTCCTATTAAGCCGAAATGTCACAAGAGGCCCCCTCGTTTCCTACCTTTGCCTCCGCGCTTATATATACCTCACGAGTCGCAACATACTTATTATGTAATTTTTTTCGTCGTCACAAGTTCACGATCCAAGGCAGAACCCATCTCTAATTCACATTCCGACACTCTGCCAAAGCGAAGTTCTATTGCCCTCTTCTTCTACATCAATCGCTACTCCCATGATGAGGTGCGAGTAATCCATCCACTGAACTATGTATTCGTAGTAGTACAAAGACGATCTAGTCTGGAGTCCTCTTGTAGTACGCCAGAAGGGGAAATTGTTGTCAAAGTTATCTACCTCAACTTTGTTGCTCTGATTATCATGTGCGAGTAGTTAAAAGTACAACCATACCCTCAAACCATATTTTGATGTTGATGACAATACATATTAAGGGACTAATTATGTTTGCTAAGTGTATCACAAGTTTTAGTCCCCATGTGACTACTGTGTGTGGATCATGGACCCATTGAAATGAATATAGCTCAAGAAAGGAGATCAACAATATTAAAGCGTAGCTTTTCTCGTTTCGCTCTTGAGTATAGGGATCATCCACTATTAAGAGGGGATCAATGGGGTTCGTAAAGGAATTTCTCAAATTCACAAGTTTCTAACTTGGACCAATCCATATCCATACCAACAATATCCAAGGCCATATACCCTATTGAATACCCACATGACTTATGCGAAAAGGATGCACAAGTATATATGGACGGATGTCTGGACCTCTGGCCAAAACTCCGACCAGAAATCAATAGCTTCTGTTAACATCGTCGGATGTCCGGGCCCTCAACCAAATGTCTCGGCTTTCGCTACTTTGCCGGATGTTCGAGCTCTTGGTCGGATGTTTGGGGTCTCACTAGGTTGCCGGATGTCCCAGCCCTTGGCTATAAATCTGGCAAACTTCTAGTAGCTTGTGCCGCTATTGCTGGATACCCAGTTTCATGCCCGGATGTATGGGTCTGTGCCCTCTACCTGAGAAAATACTCTATAGCCTATGTGTACACAAATCGAGGGGGCAGACAACCAGGCTTATATCCGGACATCCTCGACACTGTCACTTACTATCAAATGGATAATTCTAGGCCTCCACTATATATACCCCTCTAACACTTCAGTAGAGGGTTGACCACTCATTTTGAATAAACCCTAGAACACACAAGTGCTCCCTCTCATTGTCACTTGCACCAAATCTTCCCCAACTCTTGACCAAAGGAATTCGTGATTTGAGTTAGTTTTGAGATTTTCCCTTCGATCTTGTTATTCTTGGAGGTTGGGGACTCCTAGGCGGTGGGAGTGCTCCGGTGAGGAGTCGGTTATTTTGATTCACACCGAAAATTTTGTGAAGGCTTGTAGTCTGCCTCAAGGTCTACCGCTAGTGCTTGAGAATCACATTCATTGTGATATCTTAAGGAGAATTGGGTGAGCCTTCATGGTAACACCCATCTGTCCAACGGTGACTAGTTTCCCTCCAAGGAAGTGAACATCGGGATACATCCTTGTCTTTGGAATTTCGGTTATCCCTAACCCTAGTTCCTTACTTGTGGTTACTTTGTCTCCTTGTCCTCTACTTGTTTATCGTATTTTTGTTGTTCGTTATATTCCTAACACTAGAGTCACCTTTACAATTATTGGGCTCACTTTCATATTCCGCATATAGCCTAAAATTGCTAAGTAGTTATTAAAATTTGTAATTGTACCTATTCACCCCCTCTAGGTCCATCTCAATCCTTTGAATTGGTAATAGAACCTCGTGGAGAAGGAGGTTGCTAGGACCTCAGAGCTAGGTGATGTACTATCGAAAGTTGAAAAGATATTTAGCTCTTGGGATTTAGCTAATAAAATAGACGAACATGGAATTATCTACAAGTTCAGGTTGATCAAGACATGGAAGCAAAAATGGCATTTTGACCTCGGTGGTGTATCTATCACTACAGTTGACAGTACACCGTTCACGGCGATGCTGATGTCACTCCTCCCATCCAAAATTTAGGTGCCAATCCCACTAGGATTGGGTGGATTTATCCAAAGTCTAAAATTAATAAACCCAAATATAACAGTGCCAAAAGCACCTTCCTGCGCAATACGGGGTTGGTTGTTAAGGTAACCTTGTCAAAGCCACCTCATGAACAAGATCTTCAAGCTCGACTAAATGATATATATATATATATATATATATATATATATATATGCTTCAGATACGTGTGATTTTGAGCTTTGAAAAAAGATATATATGCTCCACAAGTTCAATCCGTAACTAAGACCATTTGAAAAAAGATCACACAAGGATAAACCATTTTAAACAAGATACGTGTGATTTTGAAACTAGATTATTAGATAGTTTCTTTGTTGTTCAATATCACATGGGAAAACAAGACAAAGAATATGGTGCTCCACCAGATTTCTACAGCATGAAACCCTACCAATAAGGTCAAATGATTTGTGCTTTTGAGCTTCTTGTGGTACATTTATCTGCTCGTGCTATCAAATTTTATGCCAACCAGACTTTTGTTGTTATTTAATTTATTTTGTATGTGTAATTTCATTTGTTGTGATGTATCATTTGTCTCGAACAGTCCACTAACGGTTCAAGAAAATAGTGGGGCACAACTGGGCCAACATAACCATGTAACGTTAACCGGCCCAAAGCACCACGTAACATTAAAAGTCCGAACACACCATAGGCCATTTGAAAGGATTGGTATGGTCGACTAGAAGGGGTTTGAATAGGTGACTAACAGTTTTAACTTTGTTTGCAAATTTTAGGCTCAACAATAAAATAGGTTGACTAGATATGCAACTAGGTGGACAGCCTATTGATATGTCTCCGTTATATCTACTTTTCCATACACTTGCTCTTGGTTTGGACTCTAATTTATATGATTTGAATGGAACTAACCCAGACTGGCGTTGTTTTCAGTAGAATTGCCATGGTGTTGTTTTTGTGCAGAAATAAAAGTTCTCGGATTGAGCTGAAACTTTATGGAGAATTCTTTTAGAATATATAAAAAATACTGGCGAAGAGAAATACTAGAGGGGGCCCACCAGGATGCCACAAGCCCTGGGGAGCGCCACCCCCTAGCGCGCCTGGTAGGCTTGTGGGCCTGTGGAAGCTCCCGCAACCCTAACTTCAACTCCATGCTAATGCTTTCCTGTGATTACTGTAGTTTGAGTTCATGTATTCACTAAGCGCTAATGCTTTGTTCCGATTCTCTATTAAAAGGAGGTCTTAATATCCCTTAGTTTCCTTATGGACCCCGCTGCCACTGGAGGGTAGGACAAAAGATGACATGCAAGTTCTTATTACAAGCATATATGACTATATACAGAATACATTCCTAAATTACATTGATGAATTGGAGCTAGTTCTGTGTCGCCCTAGGTTATAACTAGTACATGATGAATGTCATCCAACAAAATTATCCATCACTGATCCAATGCCTACGACTTTCACATATTGATCTTTGCTAAGTTAGTTTCGCTGCTACTGTTGTTATAGTCACTATAAAACTGCTATTGCTACTGCTATTGTTACTATTGCTATTGTTACCGCTGCTATCAAACTATCATACAACTGTTCTACCGATCACTTTGCCATAGATATTTAGTTCTCCAGGTGTGGTTCAATTGACAACTTAACTGCCAATACTTGCAAACATTCTTTGCTTCCCCTTGTGTCGAATTAATAAATTTGGGTTGAATACTACACCCTTGAAAACTGTTGTGATCCCCTATACTTGTGGATTATCAAGACCTTTTTGCAGCACCGTTGCCGGGGAGCATAGCTCAATTTGCTGAGTCACTTGGGAGTTATATATGTTGATCACTATGAAGAATCTTAAAGATGATAGAACCAAGATCGTTCCCTCTAAGATGAGGGGAGGTAAGGAACTGCCATCACACTATGCACTTGTTTCACATTCTGTTTTGAGTAGGCTTGCAACACCACCACTTGCTATTAATTCTGAAATGTCGCAACTAATTGATGATGCTACTTCTATATGAATGATGCTACTGATGATGCTAGTACTTAGTGAAACTATGCTACTAGGTGAATTTCTTGATGAAAAATTTGCTAGAGCTAAAGAAATTGAGAATGTTAAATTGATGAAATTGCTGAAACTACTGAAAAATATGATACACCTATTAGATCTAGCTCTCCTAGAATTGAGTTTCCTAAGATACCCGGGGGTTATGTTATGGATGGAGAGATAGCTAGGGAATTTCTTGCTTGTAATGATAGAGATGATGTTAAGAAACTACTATGTAAGCTAAAAGAAAAATCTTTGAATGCAAGAATGAAATATGATCCCAAGTTTGCTAATTCTCCTATCTTTGTCACTAATTAGGATTATGAATTCTCTATCGATCCTGAGTTAATTACTTTGGTTGAATCTAACCATTTTCATGATTATGAAACTGAAACTGTTGTGGCACACCTTACTAAATTAAATGATATAGCCACCCTATTTTCTCCTGAGGAAAAGATCCGCTACTACTATATTCTTCAGTTGTTTCCTTGGGTGATGCTAAGATAGGGTTTTATACTCTTGATCCTGGTTGTGTGTAGTCCCCAGGATATGATATATTACTTCTTTGGAGAATATTTTCCTGCTTATAAGAAACAAGCTGCCTTACAGAAAATATTTAACTTTGTGAAAATTGAAGAAGAGAATCTCCCTCAAGTTTGGGAGATGCTTCTCCAATTACTTAATGCTTTGCCTGATCATCCTCTTAAGAAAAATGAAATTCTTGATATCTTTTATAATGGACTAAATGATGCTTCTACGGAATACCTAGATAGTTGCGCTGGTTGTGTTTTTAGGGAAAGAACTATTGAACAGGCCAAAGAACTATTGAATAATGTATTGAGAAATGATAATGATTGGACCCTTCCTGAACCACTACCTAAACCAACACCAAAGAAGAGAGGTATTCTATTCCTCAATCCTGAAGATATGCAAGAGGCAAAGAAATCTATGAAAGAAAAAGGTATTAAAGCTGAAAATGTTAAGAATTTACAGCATATTGAAGAGATACATGGTATTGACACCCCGACACAGGTAGTAGAGGTAAATTGACTTATTGGATTTGATGAAGGTGATATTCCTTATAATAAATCTGCTAGTCAATGCTTGGATGAATTTGATAATTACATTGTTAAGCAAGAACATTTCAATGCTTTCATGATTGATCATTTGAGTGACTTGATTTTAGAATTGCTAATGATGTTAAAGGTCTGGGTAAACATGCTTCCATGGTTCAAACTCAGTTAGAACAAGTTGCTAAGTCACAACATGATTTGCTTAATGAGATGAAGAATAATATGAATGATCATGTTGTTAGGGTTATGACTAGAGGAGGTAAAATGAGTCAAGACCCACTTTATCCTAAAGGTTGCCCTAAAAGAATTGAGCAAGATTCTCAGAGAATTAATGTTGATACACCTAGTCCATCCAAGAAGAAAAAGAAAAAATGATATGACTTTGCATGCTTCTAGTGAAGCTGCGGTAGAAAAACCTTTTGAGAATAGTAATGATGTTTCTATTTCTGATGTTGAGAAATAATCTGGTGATGAACATACACCTAGTGATAATGATAATGATGCTCATGTAGATGCGTAGCCAGATTATGATGTAGAAATAGAATCTGTTGTTGATCTTGATAAGCCACCTCCTAAGAACATAACATATGATGAAAGTGATTTCCTTGCTATAAAACATGGTCGGGAAAGAGAGCCATGGGTTCATAAACCCATGCCATTCCCAACTAAACCACCTAGGAACAAGAATGAGGAACAATTTGAACATTTTGTTGAAATACTTAGACTTGTTTTCTTGTGTACTCGTTCGATTGATATATTGAAAATGCCTCCATATGCTAAATACATGAAGGATATTGTCACTAATAAAATAAAGATACCTGAAGTTGAAATTTCCACCATGCTTGCAAATTATTCTTTTAAGGATGGAGTACCTAAGAAACTAGGAGATCCAGGAATACCCACTGCACTATGCTCCATTAAACGAAATAATGTCAAAACTGCTTTATTTGATTTAGGAGCTAGTTTTAGTGTTATGCCTTTTTCTTTATATAGAAGACTTGATTTGAATAAGCTCATGCCTACTAAAATATCTTTGCAAATGGATGATAAATCTACTACTATACCTATTGTAATTTGTGAGGATGTGCATGTTGTAGTTGCAAATGTTACTATCCTTACAGACTTTGTCATACTTGATATGTCCGAGGATGACAACATGTCGATTATCCTTGGTAGACACTTTTGAATATTGCAGGGGCTGTTATTGATCGCAACAAAAGCAAGGTCACTTTTCTAGTAATGAGCATATTCCGAAGCAACAATTCCAAGTGAATGGTATCAATATTATTGAAAAAGTTTCGACAATTATTATTGGAGGTTTTCAGTTCCCTCTTCCTTCAGTCAAAAAGAAATATGAAACTCTTATTGTTGGGGAGATGCATATCCCCATTGAGGTAACCTAGTGTTATACGAAGATTCTTCGATTTCATGCCATTCAAAAATGGTTTGTTAATAAGACTTGATCAACATTATTAATGGATTCTCTTTTAGGGGCATGTGGTCGATAAATTTAGTAAGAACAACCTACTGCACTCACTATTTACTCTCCATTATTTAAAGTTAATAAAGTAGAAATGACATGATTATCCTGTTTTCTGAATTTTCCGTGCAATAAAAAATGTCCCGAAAATAAAAGTTCTCAGAATGCCCTGAAAATTTAGTATGATTTTTTGTAGAATATTTAAGAATTTTTAGCACTGAACACACCCCAAGGGGGTGCACCTGTGAGCCACAAGCTCATAGGGCGCACCACCCAACAGGGCGCGCCTACTGGGCTTGTGGGTCCCACAGGGACCCACTCATTTATCCCAGCAGCCCTTTCCCTTCTTCTTCCTCCAGAAAAAATCACTAGCTTGTTCAAACCCGTGTTCTTGCTCGTTTGACTACAATTTTCAATCTCCTTCCTCAAAACTCTGTTTCCAAAACTATTTTGGGAGATTATTCTTCCGTATGTGACTCATCCAATATAATGATCCAATTAGTTTTTGTTCTAGTGCTTTATATATTGCAATTTTTTGCTGTTGTGGTGAACATGTTCTTGAGCTTGCATGTTGAATTTAGATGGTCCAAAGTAGTTTCGGTGCATTATATAGCCTCTAGACACTTATGGGAGTAGTTGCTATCAATTTTGTTGTGTTTGGTCCACTTTTATTTTGAGTCACTAAAAAATTCAGAAACTTTTCAGAAGAAGATGCTTAGGAAAATGTTCCAAGGTGGTTCCTAGAGCAAGAGCTCTCCAAGGTTCGCTATACGTGAGCCGGACCTTGAACTGCCACGGGCAGTTCTTGTTCACCCGTGTGAATGGTCAATGGATCCGTTCATGACTCGAGTTGGTATTATGGAGGAGTTTGACATGTACGTGCACAATGCCGGGCTGATGAACTTCATGTCAGATAACTGCTTGCAATACTATAATCTCACTGGTTTTTGTGCTGAAATTTGAGTACGCGTCCCATCGAAATCCACATGTTGTTACTCCCTCCGTTTCTTTTTAGTCTGCATATAAGATTTGGCCAAAGTCAAACTTTGTAAAGTTTGACCAACTTTGTTGGAAAAAATATCAACATCTACAATACTAAAGTCATATGGTATGAAAATTAATTTCATGATGCATCTAACAAGTTCATATTGTGAATCTATATTTTTTTTCTATAAACTTAGTCAAAGTGGACAAAGTTTTGACTTTGACCAAATCTTATATGCACACTAAAAAGGAACGGAGGGAGTATCCTCAACTTATATGAAAATCCTTTTCACATTGACATCGAAGAATTTTGTGATGCTTGTAAAATTCCCTTTTGGGGGATATGTACTGAGCCTCGTAAATCTGATTGCAATGAATTCTGGCTGAATATCGCTAGGGGTGAAACTACATGCATAACACAAGCTACTATAGGAAGCATCCATTTTCCTGCTATACATTATTTTGCACTGTTCATAGGAAGATGCGTTAATGGTAAACAAGATCCTAGTCATCTTTGTGCCCCTGATTTGAGCATTCTTAGGAATGCGATGTTGAGAGATTGACAATTTAACATTGGAGCCATTATTGCACCTCATTTACATAATAATGCCTTAGTGGGTGATTTCTTTGGTGGAATCTATGTCACTCGTTTAACTGCTCATCTTGGCGTACCCATTAGAGAAAATGATATCATGTCGCCAACTAATTTTCTTGATTATGATGCTATGGAACGCTACCAGTTCCTTGAGAGGAATGACCCTCCGCTCCTCTACAGGCTAATCTTTAACCGAAGTCGTGTTTTCCATATTACTTTTCCTGCTTCGTCCTTCTTTAACTTTCAGGAAAAATATAGACATTACGTACTTGAGGATGAGGCCGAGGAGTATGAGAGGGCGGTGGAGACCGCCCATCTTAATGAGGCAACATGTCAAGTTGTGGCAGTTCCACTTCAGTACAACCCGAACTATGACTACGGGTATTATCCAGGCTACCAGGCGCCATAGACCAACTTAGGTTAAAAGCCTAAGATTGGGGGAATACGTTGATACATCTCCAACGTACCTATAATTTTTTATTGTTCCATGTTGTTATTTTATCATTCTTGGATGTTTTACAATCATTTTATAGCAACTTTATATCATTTTTGGGACTAACTTATTGACATAGTTTCTTTCCTGGTGAGTTTTAATAAAATCTTGTGGGGTGTAAGCCCTGCAGTCTTCAAGGTCAAAAAAAACTTATTGACATAGTGCCCAGGGCTAATTGTTGTTTTTTACTTCGTAGAAAATCAATACCAAACGGAGTCCAAACACAATGAAACTTTTTGGAGAATTTTTCTAGGCCAGAAGACACACAACATGCAAAAGAAGTACCAGAGGGGTGCCACAAGGGGTGCACAACCCACCTGGGCGCGCCTGGGGGCCCAGGCGTGCCTTGGTGGGTTGTTCCAACCTCGCTGGCCTCCCGCACCGCCTCTTTGCTCTATAAATACCCCAATATTCCAGAAACCCTAGGGGAGTCGACGAAAAACAATTCCAGCCGCCGTAAGTTCCAGAAATCACATATCCAATCTAGACACCATCACGGAGGGGTTCATCATCCTCATTGGTGCCTCTCCTATGATGTGTGAGTAGTTCATTGTAGACCAACGGGTCCGTAGTTAGTAGCTAGGTGGCTTCCTCTCTCTCTCTCTTTTGATTCTCAATACAATGGTCTCTTGGAGATCTATTTGATGTAACTCTTTTTGCAGTGTGTTTGTTGTGATCCGATGAACTTTGAGTTTATGATCAGATCTATGTTTTTATCCATGAAAGTTATTTGAGTCTTTTGATCTCTTATATGCATGATTACTATAGCCTCGTATTTCTTCTTCAAATCTTTGGTTTAGTTAGGCCGACTAGATCGATTTTTCTTGCCATTGGAAGAGGTGCTTTGTGATGGGTTCGATCTTATGGTGCTCGATCCTAGTGATAGAAGGGGAAACGACACATATGTATCGTTGCTATTAAGGATAACAAGATGGGGTCTATTCCTATATGAGTAGATCTTTTCTACATCATGTCATCGTTCTTATAGCATTACTCTGTTTCTCCATGAACTTAATACACTAGATGCATGCTGGATAGCGGTCGATGTGTGGAGTAATAGTAGTAGATGCGTGCAGGAGTCGGTCTACTAATCTTGGACATGATGCCTATATAATGATCATTGCCTAGATATCATCATGATTATTTGAAGTTCTGTTAATTTCCCAACAGTTATTTGTTTACCCACCGTATGCTATTTTTCTCGAGAGAAGCCACTAGTGAAATCTACGGTCCCCAGGTCTCTTCTTTATCATATTTGCCTTCAAGATCTACTTTTACTTGCTTTTATTTTCAGATCTATTAATCCAAAAACCAATAAAATACCTTGCTGCAATTTATTATTATTTATTTTATCTCACGTTCCTGCGAGATCTATTTATCCAATCTACTACAATTTTACCTATCTTTTACCCGGGAGGGATTGACAACCCCTCTTTTACATCGGGTTGCAAGTATTTGTTCTTTGTGTGCAGGTGATGTTCAAGTAGTGTTGCCTGGTTCTCCTACTGGTTCGATAACCTTGGTCTCATCACTAAGGGATATATCTACCGTAGATGTGTTGCGTCATCCCTTCCTCTTTGGGGAAATACCGACGTAGTTCAAGCCGCATCAAAAGGAATTTCTGGCGCTGTTGCCGGGGAGACGTCATCAACATCTATTAGGTTCCTAATCACAAACCTCATCTCCTTGAAATTTACATTATTTGCCATTTGCCTCTCGTTTTCATCTCCCCCACTTCACAAAAATTTGTCGTTTTATTCGCCCTCTTTTTCATTCGTCGTTTTCTCGTCAGATCCGTTTTTGAGTGCAATCTTGTTGCGTAGTTATGTGATTTCTCCAATACCAACAACAATGATTTTATTAGCACTCTGATTGCTCCTCCCGCCACTAGTGCGGAGTCTTGTGATATTAGTGTCGCTTTGTTGAATCTTGTCATTAAAGATCAATTTTGCGGTACACCTAATGAGGATGCCACGTCCCATCTTAACACATTCATGGAAGTATGCAATATGCAAATGAAAAATATGTGGACAATGATATTGTGAAGTTGAAATTATTCCTGTTTTCCTTGTGAGATCATGCAAATATTTGGTTTTCTTCTTTGCCTCGCAATAGTATCGATTCTTGGGATAAGTGCAAAGATGCTTTTATTACTAAGTATTTTACGCCCGCAAATTTTTTTCCCTTAGGACACAAATTATGAATTTTAAGAAACTTAAGCATGAACATGTTGCGCAATCTTGGGAAAGAATTAAATTGATGCTAAGAAATTGTCCTACTCATGGTTTAAATCTTTGCATGGTCATATAGAATTTTTATGCGGGATTGAATTTTGTTTCTAGAAATCTTTTAGATTCCACCATGGGTGGTACTTGTATGGAAATTACTTTGGGTGAAGCTCCTAAATTGCTTGATAATATTATGGCAAATTATTCACAATGGTATACCGAAAGAGCTCCTACTAGTAAAAAGGTTAATTCGGTAGAAGAAATAAATTATTTAAGTGAAAAAGTTGATGCTCTTATGAAGTTGGTTTCTAATAAACATGCTCCTATTGATCTTAATGATGTTCCTTTGTCTACTTTGATTGAGCAAAATAGTGATTCTGTAGATGTGAATTTTGTTTTGCGTAACAATTTTAATAACAATGCTTATAGAGGTAATTTTAATCCTAGACCTTTTCCGGAAATTCCTCTAATAATGTTGGTAATTCCTATGGTAATCCTTCTTATAATAATAATAGGAACATCTCTGATCTTGAGAATAATATTAAAGAATTTATCAATGCTCAAAAGAATTTAAATAATCCTATAGAAGAAAAGTTGATTAAGATTGATGATATGTCTAGAAGTATTGATAGAATTTCTCATGATGTAGAAAATCTCAAGATGAATATTTTTGTGCCTAAGGTTGAGGAATCAATTGAAGCTTTATATGTTTCTATGGATGAAAGTAAGAAAAGAACTGCTATACTTAGAGCTAAAAGAGAATTTTTTGAAATGGCATTTTCTAGTGATTGGTTTCACAAAAATGATAAAGATCTTAAAATGATTGGTGTTTATTCAATTGATTCCTTGTTTAGTAAAATTATAAGTGATGAAAAAGGGACTGAAGAAGAGTCAACTTTAGTTACAAGGCATCCCAATAATTTGGAGGGTGAAAATCTTGTTGAGAAAATTGATAGAAGTGGGTTGGAGAGGTCAGAACTTCAACTAGTGATGTGCCCACTCTTTTGGATTACAAAGACTTTAATTATGATAATTTCTATTTGATTGATTGTATTTCTTATTTGCAATCCATGATTAA
The DNA here is from genome assembly GCF_018294505.1 of Triticum aestivum. Taxonomy (NCBI): domain Eukaryota; kingdom Viridiplantae; phylum Streptophyta; class Magnoliopsida; order Poales; family Poaceae; genus Triticum; species Triticum aestivum. Next base: position 592,516,849 of record NC_057800.1, on the reverse strand, counting down.
TTCACCCCATGCTTATGAAAAAAATAAAGCTTTTACTAAACACATCGTTGATGCTATGATGAAAGCTTTGGAAGAAAACTTGGAATTAGAGATTTCAATTCCTAGAAAATTACATGATGAATGGGAACCTACTATCAAAGTAAAGATTAAAAATTATGAGTGTATTGCTTTATGCGACTTGGGTGCTAGTGTTTCTACAATTCTGAAATCTTTATGTGATGTGCTTGGTCTTACCAATATTGAAGAATGTTCTTTAAATTTGCACTTGGCAGATTCTACTGTTAAAAAGCCTTTGGGAAGAATTAATTATGTTCTTATTCTTGCAAATAGGAATTATTTGCCCATATATTTTTTCGTTCTTGATATCGATTGCAAGCCGTCTTGTCCAATTATACTTGGTAGACTGTTTTTACATACTATTGGTGCCATTGTCGGATTTCGGGTTCCGGCAAAACCCTTGAGGTTCAAACACTAGGGTGTGCATGAAGATCTCCCCCTCTCTAGCTCGCACACTCAACGATCTCACGGCCTAGCTTGACGGACCCAAAGAAAATGAGACACAAGATTTATACCAGTTCGGGCCACCGTTGTGGTGTAATACCCTACTCTGGTGTGGTGTGGTGGATTGCCTCTTGGGCTGAGGATAAATAGTTACAGGGGAAGAACAGCCTCTTGAGGAGAGGTGTTCTTGTGCTCGATGAACTTGTGTGAGGCTAAGGATGGAATGGCTCCGATCCAAGATCCGATCGATCCGCCCCCTAGCTATGGTGGTGGCTAGTCCTATTTATAGAAGCCCTTGTCCTCTTACCAAATATTGAGCGGGAAGGGATCCCACAATAGCCAATTTGAAGGGGGACAACTAGTACAAGCTATCCTGACAAAAGTAGTCTTTCCCTACCAAAGGCTCTGGTGGTGACGCCGTCTTGGGCTCCACGGTGACCTCCGTCCTGCCATCCTGCTGGATTTGGTCTTGTTGCACCGATATGGATACCTTTTCCTGATGCCTTGGAACTCCTCGCCTGCGTTTGCCTCCTTAACAGCAAAGAGGAAATGAGGACACTGTGCACGCTGGCGCCCGCCTGGCCCCGCCTGGCCCCGCCTAGTCTTGATCGTCATGGCTAGGGCTAGAATTCGAGTCGACTCGAGCCAGCTCAGCTCGACTCGCTAGAGCTCGTTTCTTTAACGAGCTAGCTCGACTTGACTCATTATTATAACGAGCTCAAATCCAAGATTGGCTCGAATCATATAACTCGCGAGCTGGCTCATTTAGCTTGTTAGGCTCGTTAAAGATATGAACATAAAACCCTCAAATATTATAAAAAAGATTATGTATATATTAAACATATATATCACAAAACAATAGTAATTTCCTTGTAACGCATGAGTCTGCTAGGCGGCTAGGCCTTTAATGGCTAGGCCATGTGTTGTGCGCCTGGGACATAGCGTGCTGAGTGGCTAATATCTTTTTGTATTGGGAGTGGCTGATCTATTGTGCCGAGCCTAACGAGTTACACGAGTACTCGTGAGATTGGCTCGTTTAACCTGGTCTATAAATGATCTTAAACTAAAGCTTGGCTCGACTCATTATTCTTCGAGTTCAAGTCGATTCGAGCTGAGTCGCGAGCTACTCGTTTAGCTCACAAGCTTCGAGCTTTTTTTCCAGCCCTAGTCAAGGCTTGCATCATTGGAACCTCGCGAGGTTCGCCTTGCCTCGATTTCTCTGCCCCTCGCGAGCCAGCCCGGTGAGGCCGCCCCTGAGGAGGTCTTGCGTCGTCTGCCTCGCGAGGTTTGGCCCCTCGCGAGGGTCTTGAATGTTTGTTGGTGAAGATGGGCCGTATAGGGCCGCTGGAGGAGCCACGCTGCGGGCTGCAGGCAGGCAAGTCTGGGGACCCCCGTTCCCAAAACACCGACAATCATGATTCATATGAAAGAAGGTAATATTAAATTTCAATTACCACTAAGGAAGGGTATGGAACACTTCCCTAGAACAATAATTAAGCCACCATATGAATCAATCATGAGGGCATCCTATGGATCTAGAAATAAAGATGACAATACTTAGATCTTTGCATTATGCCTGACTAGGGACATAAAACGATGGTGCTTGTTGGGAGGCAACGCAATGAATACATTTTTTCTTTTTTTTCTTTTTGTTCTTGAGTGTTTGCACAATTATGCTACTGTTATGATTATGTTTTTCATGTTTTAATTAGTATTTGTGCCAAGCAAAGCCTCTGGGATCATGTTGGGTGAGAGTTGATTTGATCTTGTTGGAAAACAGAAACTTTTGCGTCTAGAAAAATAAATTTAGTTTTTAACAGGAGCGCGATAAAATCTTGATTTTTTGTACACAAGATTTTTATACAAATTTCCCACGTTGTACTAATTTTCTAGAATTTTTGGAGTTACAGAAGTATTCTAAGTTTTCAGATTACTACAGACTATTTTGTTTTTCGCAGATTCTATTTTCTTTGCATTGTGTGCTTATTTCGATGAATCTATGGTTTGTATTGGAGGGTATAAGCTATAGCAAAGTTGGAATACAGTAGATATAATGCAAAAATAAAATATGAATGAGTTTGCAATAGTACTTAGAGTAGCGATTTGCTTTGTTATACTAACGGATCTCACAAAGGTTTTGTTGAGTTCTGTGTGATTGAAGTTTTCAAGTTTTGGGTGAGATCATGATGGATGAAAGAATAAGGAGTAAGAAGAGCCTAAGCTTGGGTATGCCCCATGGCATCCCAAGCTATTATATAAAAGAGAAGCAAGCAACTAAGCTTTGGGATGCCCGAGTGGCATCCCCTCTTTCTTCTAATGACCATCAGTATTTTACTTGGAGCTATATTTTTATTCGTCACATATCATTTGTTTTTATTGGAGCATCTTGTATGATATGAGTCTTTGCTTGTTTTGCTTTTTATTTTTAGTCATCTATCCTTTCTGGACCCACCTATTTGAGAGAGCCAAAATTATGCTATGATTTGTTGGAATTGCTCTCTATACTTCACTTAAATATTTTGAGCTATGGAATTGCTCTAGTGCTTTGATGTCTACTACACAACCTTCTTCTTGTAGACGTTGTTGGGCTCCAAGTGCAGAGGTTTGTAGGATAGTAGCAAATTTCCCTCAAGTGGATGACCTAAGGTTTATCAATCCGTGGGAGGCGTAGGATGAAGCTAGTCTCTCTGAAGCAAGCCTGCAACCAAATAACAAAGAGTCTCTTGTGTCCCCAATACACCCAATACAATAGTAAATTGTATAGGTGCACTAGTTCGGCGAAGAGATGGTGATACAAGTGCAATATAGATAGTAGATAATGGTTTTCGTAATCTGAAAATATAAAACAGCAAGGTAGCAAGTGGTAAAAGTGAGCACAAACGGTATTGCAATGCTAGGAAACAAGGCCCAGGGTTCATACTTTCACTAGTGCAAGTTCTCTCAACAATAATAACATAATTGGATCATATAACTATCCCTCAACATGCAACAAAGAGTCACTCCAAAGTCACTAATAGCGGAGAACAAATGAACAGATTATGGTAGGGTACGAAACCACCTCAAAGTTATCCTTTCTGATCGATCTATTCAAGAGTCCGTAGTAAAATAACATGAAGCTATTCTTTCCGTTCAATCTATCATAGAGTTCATACTAGAATAACACCTTAAGACACAAATCAACCAAAATCCTAATGTCACCTAGATACTCCAATGTCACCTCAAGTATCCGTGGGTATGATTGTACGATATGCATCACACAATCTCAGATTCATCTATTCAACCAACACAAAGAACTTCAAAGAGTTCCCCAAAGTTTCTACCAGAGATTCAAGACGAAAACGTGTGCCAACCCCTATGTATAAGTTCATGAGGTCATGGAACTTGCAAGTTGATCACGAAAACATACATCAAGTGGATCACGTGATATCCCATTGTCACCATAGATAAGCACATGCAAGACATACATCAAGTGTTCTCAAATCCTTAAAGACTCAATCCAATAAGATAACTTCAAAGGGGAAACTCAATTCATCACAAGAGAGTAGAGGGGGAGAAACATCATAAGATCCAACTATAATAGCAAAGCTCGCGATACATCAAGATCGTGCCGAATCAAGAACACGAGAGAGAGAGAGAGAGAGAGAGATAGATCAAACACATAGCTACTGGTACATACCCTCAACGCCGAGGATGAACTACTCCCTCCTCGTCATGGAGAGCGTCGTGATGATGAAGATGGCCACCGGAGAGGGATTCCCCCCTACTGCAGGGTGCCGGAACGGGGCTAGATTGGTTTTCGGTGGCTACGGAGGCTTGCGGCGGCGGAACTCCTGATCTAGGTTATTTTCTGGAGGTTTCTGTATTTATAGGAATTTTTTGCGTCAGTCTCACGTCAAGAAGGTGCCCGAGTCGTCCACGAGGCAGGCCCACACGCCTGGGGGGGGGGGGCGCCCCCACCCTCGCGGACGACTCAAGACTCTTCTGGCCCAACTCTTTCACTCCAGGGTCTTCTTTTGGTCCATAAAAATCGTCAAAAATTGGCACGTCAATTGGACTCCGTTTGGTATTCCTTTTTTGTAGAACTCAAAAACAAGGAAAAAAAACAGAAACTGGCACTGGGCTCTAGGTTAATAGGTTAGTCCCAAAAATCATATAAAATAGCATATAAATGCATATAAAACATCCAAGGTTGATAATATAATAGCATGGAACAATAAAAAATTATAGATACGTTGGAGACATATCAAGCATCCCCAAGCTTAATTCCTTCTCGTCCTCCGGTAGGTAAATGATAAAAACAGAATTTTTGATGTGGAATGCAACCTAACATATGCATCAATGTAATTTTATTTATTGTGGCATGAATATTCAGTTCCATAATATTCAAGACAAAAGTTTAATATTGACATAAAAATCATAATACTTCAAGCATACTAACCAAGCAATTATGTCTTCTCAAAATAACATGGCCAAAGAAAGCTATCCCTACAAAATCGTATAGTCTGGCTATGCCCTATCTTCATCACAAAAAATATTTAAATCATGCACAACCCGGATGACAAGCCAAGCAATTGTTTCATACTTTTGATGTTCTCAAACTTTTGCAATCTTCACGCTATACATGAGCGTGAGCCATGGACATAGCACTATAGGTGGAATAGAATGGTGGTTTTGGAGAAGACAAAAAGGAGAAGATAGTCTCGCATGAACTAGGTATATCAATGGGCTATGGAGATTCCCATCAATATATATCATTGTGAGTGAGTAGGGATTGACATGCAACGGATGCACTAGAGCTATAAGTGTATGAAAGCTCAAAAAGAAACTAAGTGGGTGTGCATCCAACTCGCTTACTCACGAAGACCTAGGGCATTTTTAGGAAGCCCATCATTGGAATATACAAGCAAAGTTCTATAATGAAAGATTCCCACTAGTATATGAAAGTGACAACATAGGATACTCTCTATCATGAAGATCATGGTGCTACTTTGAAGCACAAGTGTGGTAAAATGATAGTAGCATTGCCCCTTGTCTCTTTTTCTCTCTTTTTTTGTTTTGTTTTTTTGTTGGGCCTTCTCTTTTTTATGGCCTCTTTTTTCTCTTTCTTTTTATTCATTCGGAGTCTCATCCCGACTTGTGGGGGAATCATAGTCTCCATCATCCTTTCCTCACTTGGGACAATGCTCTAATAATGATCATCACACTTTATTTACTTACAACTCAAGAATTACAACTCAATACTTAGAACAAAATATGACTCTATGTGAATGCCTCCGACGGTGTACCAGGATATGCAATGACTCATGAGTGACATGTATGAAAGAATTATGAACGGTGGCTTTGCCACAAATACGATGTCAACTACATGATCATGCAAAGCAATATGACAATGATGAAGCGTGTCATAATAAATGGAACGATGGAAAGTTGCATGGCAATATATCTCGAAATGGCTATGACAATGCCATAATAGGTAGGTATGGTGGCTGTTTTGAGGAAGGTAATGGTGGGTGTCGGTGTCAAAACCGGTGGATCTCGGGTAGGGGGTCCCAAACTGTGCGTCTAGGCCGGATGGTAATAGGAGGCAGGGGACACGAAGTTTTACCCAGGTTCAGGCCCTCTTGATGGAGGTAAAACCCTACGTCCTGCTTGATTAATATTGATGATGTGGGTAGTACAAGAGTAGATCTACCACGAGATCAGAGAGGCTAAACCCTATAAGCTAGCCTATGGTATGATTGTATGTTGTGATTGTTGTCCTACGGACTAAAACCCTTCGGTTTATATAGACACCGGAGAGGGTTAGGGTTACACAAGGTCGGTTACAAAGGAGGAGATATCCATATACGTATTGCCTAGCTTGCCTTCCATGCCAAGTAGAGTCCCATCCGGACACGAGACGAAGTCTTCAATCTTGTATCTTCATAGTCTAACAGTCCGGCCAATGGAGATAGTCCGGCTGTCCGGAGACCCCCTAATCCAGGACTCCCTCAGTAGCCCCTGAACCAAGCTTCAATGACGATGAGTCCGGCGTGTAGTATTGTCTTCAGCATTGCAAGGAGGGTTCCTTCTCCGAATACATCACAGAAGAACTTGAAAACAAGGATAGTGTCCGACCCTGCAAAATAAGTTCCACATTCCACCGCAGAGAGAATACTATTTTCACAGATCTAATTTTTTGGCTTGTTTTGGCAGCATGACGTTATGTCATGGCCCGGTGATTATTCGAACCGTTCCTTTTAACCAGCTTCACACATAACGCGGGGCTTGACATGTCTTGTCGAAGCAGAGATCGTGTTCCCCCAATTACGAGATTCTCATTAATGCGGTCATGGGTAACCCAACCGTGTCGAGGACTCCTAGATTATAGGCAAGTCCCAAACGGCTATGGAGAGGACGCTTGATATTCACCCTCTTTATAAGGGGACAAAGTTTTTGCTTTTTCCCTCTCGTGCTCAATCGAACCCTTCCCCCGCCTCGAGTTCTAACACCCAAAGCCCGGGTTAGGCGCTTCGGATCTTCAATCATGTCCGGATCCAGCCTTCAAGGCCGATGGATGCCCTCCTTTGTTACGGAAGAGGACATCAATAAGTTGAGAGAGGCCAGATACCTGACCGCCGAGGTTTCACATCGGCTGCCTGCTCGAGGGCAGATTGTCCCTACTCCCGAACCCAATGAGAACGTCGTGTTCGTCTCCCACTTCCTCCGAGGTCTAGGCCTCACTCTGGATCCCTTCGTCAGGGGTTTGATGTTCTATTACGGGCTAGATTTCCATGATCTAGCTCCGGACTCCTTTCTCCACATCTCAACATTTATTGTCGTGTGTGAGGCCTTCCTCCGCGTTACCCCTCACTTCGGCCTGCAGCGTGCGGAGGTGCATCAATAGGCAAGATGGCAGGAGCTCCATGGCCGAAAGGTTTCTTTCCAGAGGTGTCCGAATTATGGCAACGGGAGTGGTTTTACGTCACGGCTCCCAGAAGTGCCAAGTGGGCGGCTGCCCCCGCTTTCCGCTCGCCCCCCCCCCCACAACTGATGTCATGGATTAGCAGAGGTCTGAGCTGGGGTCCAGCCAAGGACGTGCCTATACTGCAAAGCCGTATCCGAGATCTCTTCGAGGGAGATTTTAATTTGGTTGCGGTAATACAAGTTATGTTGGTTCGCCAAGTCCAGCCTTGCAAACGCCGGCCCCTTCTCTTGTGGGAGTTCAACCTAGAGGGACCACGTGCCATTCAAAGTTTCCTCGGCCTGACGCACGAGGAGATGTACAAGTCATTCTTCGGACCTCAAGTAGAATGTCCGGATATTACCGAGGACATGGGCCTGAGCAGTAACCGCGCCGCCGAACAAGTAAGAATCCTCTAGCCGAACACACTGTCTTTTATTCGAAGTTATTTCTAAGAGTTCGCTATTTGACCAGGACTGGTTAACAAAGGCGAAGACGATTTGGTGTTTGGCCCCCCTCCCTGAGGGTTTGGAAAATCCGGTATTGGAAAAGATGCTCGAGGTCGCACCTTGCCCGGAGCCCTTGAAGGAAGATACCGGGGGATAATACGGGCGGACGCGGGCCCACATCGCTGCCCGTTCCAACAGAGGGAACGAGCGTCTCCACGAAGGAGGACGACTGGGGGAGGAAAAGGACTGCTTCCGAGGATTCGGAAGCCGAAGCCTCCAAATGGGAGAAGAAGTCTCCCATAGAGGGTCCTGCCTCGGGGGGCGCTTTTGCTGCACAAAGTCCGCGGGGGGATCAACCCTCCAACGAGTCGTAAGTGATCCAAAATACTTTATTAGTAAAGGTATGCTATCTTTTTTCTCTGAGAAAATAACCACCACATATATCTTGCAGTTCGGGCCTTAGCCCCTCTCAGATGAGCTCGTCTTCGGGGGATCTTCTTCTAGAGATGATGGAGAGCAAAACGCCTCCCCCGAACTCCTCCGCTCCAGAAGCGGGCGACCCCGAAGTGTCGTCCCGGAGGGCTTCTCCGGATCCGCCGAGGCCAGAAGATAATCCCATAGACCCCCAAAGTCCCCAGTGTCCGGCTCCCGAAGAGAGCAGACATAAGAGTCCGGCACCGTCTGGTGTGCGGTCAGACATTCTGAGGGAGTTGGTGGAGCGAGCTGCCATCTCAAAAGAACACCATATGCTGATGGGTACAGTGATGGAGAGAATCTCGTCCGCCGAAAGCGGATTACATGAAGCCTTTATGAGTCTACTGACAGGCTTTGAGGTACGTGAGATAATATGTGATAGTACTGCACATATTAGGTGTGCCCTGTGTAGATAGTAGCCCCTGAGACTCTGGTTGTCGTCGAGAACGGCGGCAAACATAGGATCATATTCCCAGGCAATAACCAGACTGCCCCTATGTGCAGGTGGTGGAAGCTCCGGTGGCTAGCCGGACTAGTGAGTTTGCCAAATTAAAACGGCAACTGGATGCAGCAGACACCAGCATCGAGCTTGTTAACAAGAGGCTTGACGAAGCACAGGGTAAGTATTATTATCTTGCTGAATGCCACATAGTAAGAGCAGCATGATGCCAATATCTTTAATATGTTGTGACTGCAAATGGAGCTGGCACCGTCGAAACCTTGTGGGCAGAACTTGCCCGAGCCAAGGAACAAGCGAGGATTAGTAATGCCGCTTCTTTGAAGGCGGCCGAAGAATTGAGAGCCGAGAAGGCCACACATTTCGAGAGCCAAGAGAAGATGGCCAAGATGGCCGTAGAATTAAAAGACACTGCCGACCGTTGCCGGGTCCTTGAAAAAGAAAACCGAGCGAAAGCAACGGACCTTGAGAAGGCCACGACGGCAGACAAAGACACCCGTTCTGCTATGAGAGCGAAGAAGGAGGAGCTGCAGGAAGCCGGGGATATTGCGGCTGGGAAACCCTTCATGTTACGGAGGAAGTTCGGAGATTTACGGTATGCCCTTCTAGATCGGCTGTGGAGTTCGGCAGATGCGTGTATGGATTTGGTGGCGAGCACTATCGACGCGGCCAAGTACTTGCAAGGTTAGACAGATCATGAAGTGGACAAGTTGTTCTGGTCGCAACTCCATTTTCCAGAGCATCCGCTTTCATTGACTGACCAGCTAGCCGAATGGGCCGAACTGAATAGGTTGTCCGGACTCACCATGAGGTCTGTTGTGGATCAGCTATGGCCGAAAAAGCCAAAGCCGAACAACTATTTCAGCTTAGTGCAGCAGTTCCTTGGTGCGGTGCTGCGCATTAATGCGATGAAGAGGTCGGCGTGCATAGAAGGCTCGCGGATGGCCCTTGCCCGTGTTAAAGCATACTGGGCGGAGATGGACGCTACCACTGTTGCGGCGCAGGGTTCGGCCATAGGCCGAGTGGCTGCCGAGTACTATTTTGAGGAGGTTCTCGAGGGTGCTCGTTTGATAGAGGCCCAGTGCTCGAAGAATATTATGTTTGAGTGATATGTATTCTCATTGTAACCACAATGCTTTTAAGAAGTTTTATAAGGCTATGTTTATACTTTTGCCTGAAAGTAGTATGATGCCTCCTGTGCGGCCGTTTATGTATACATATATAACCTGAAAGATTGTAGCCGTCGGCTTCAACCCCCATGCATATAATGCGGAGGTGCTCGCAAAAAACGCGTGTTCACACTTAACCCAACATCTTGGTCCTATTAAGGAGGTGATAGCATAGCGAGCGAGGCAACCGGACTATAATGCTTTAACACTTTCACTTAGCCATAGGAGTTTGATAGTGGGGCTACTAGATAGCCCCTGGTGGCTCCGCACTCTCCCGGTCACGGGGTGCGTACATGCCTGGCTGGAAAATGTCCCTTCGTTAAGGCGGAGGAATTCTAACATTTCGATAGGTCATCGAGTGGTTGACCAGTCTCATGCTATATCATGACAGTCAGTTTTCGACTTTCTCTACTGAGGTGCTCGTCCGGATGAACCAGGGAACAATCACAATAGTTCTCCTGGTGCTACCTTAGCCGGTAAAGCGGAACGTAAGGCACCAAAACACGGGACCCAGGAAAACCCAACATTTGACCAAAGACAATGATTCAGAGCTGATGCATATAAGGCGAAACTCGCGACGCCGAACACTCCCTAAGGTATTCGGTCTTTATGGTATAAACTGGGCCTAAATAATGCCCTTCGTAAGAAGCCCCTTGTGTCCAGGTACGTGCATTATTCTGACGTGGCCACATGCCAAGACGTCAGCATCCTTCTCAACTGCGCTGAGAATGCGGTGGATATGTATCAACAAGAGACAGTAAAAAAGGTTTACACAGGGTCTTAATCTAAAAAGAATCCTTGGAGCGGGTCCCTGCTGCACGTCTGTGCCTATGTCTCTGTTGTGCCGTATCCTGGACGGGTGTAGCACGATGATCATCTGTAAAAGAGAGGAACTTAGGTGAAAAGGTTGTCGTGCGAAAAGATAGTTTTTAAAGAAACCATATATAATTCAAGATGAGTAAAAATTGCCACTTGTCTGCGCACGTTGAGCCCCTTGTATTCGTAATAGAGGTGTGACCATTGATCCGATATAAATTACATATAGCTGCGCCGTACTCGACTAACCATGTCCGAGGTCTTGACGACCTGTTAAATGCTTTAGTTGGTGAGGCCGTTTTTAGTGTGCGGCTGCCAAGGCAGCCGCACTCTCTTCGGCGTGCAAAGATCACTTAATACTTCCGTTTACTATAATGATGCCACGTGGGCCGGGCATCTTGAGTGTGAGGGAAGCGTAGTGCGGTATTGCATTAAAGCGAGCGAAAGCTTCGCGTCCGAGTAGTGCATGATAGCCACTTTGGAACGGAGCGATGTGGAAGGTTAAATGTTCGCTACAGAAGTTATCGGGGAAGCCGAATATAACTTTTAGTAGCAGGGAGCCCGTGCAATGAGCCCCTGGGCCTGGCGTTACTCCTTTAAAGGTAGTATTTCTATGGCAAATTTTTGTTGGGTCTATCCCCATTTCGCGGATTGTATCCTGATATATCAGGTTCAGACTGCTGCCACCGTCCATCAGGACTCGTGTGAAGTGGTATCCGTCAATTATTGGGTCTAATACCAGGGCAGCCCATCCTGCATGCCGGATACTTGTTGAGTAATCACGATGGTCGAAAGTGATCGGTTGAGACGACCAGTGGCAGGACTCCGCGGTCATAGGCCCTTGGGCATATTTTTCTGGGAGTGTCGTTTTGTTTCTTCCTTTGATCATGTGTAACACGTTTACTATTTTGACTTATGGTGGAAAGTTATTTTGTTCCCCCATGTCTTGCTTGAGAGGCTCATCCTCGTCTTCGCTTGGTGTATCCTCCCCCTTGTGTACGGCGTTGAGCTTGCCGGACTGCTTGAAGACCCAACATTATCTGTGGGTATGATTAGCGGGTTTACCAAGGGTGCTATGGATCTGGCATATTTGTTCCAGAATTTTGTTTAGGCTGGTCAGTTCGTCTCTGGCGCCATTAGAGGGCGGCTTTTGCTGACCTGGCCGAGAGCCTTTGAATCCGGTGTTTACTGCCGTGCTCTTCGTGTTGTCTTCTTTATTCCGGCGTTTGTTATTGCTGTTGCGCCATGATTTCCTGTTTCCATCTCTAACTTCAGATGTACTGGGGGTCGCTGGTGCTGCATCTGGCTAGCCAGCTGTCCTCACCCGTGCAAAAGCGGGTCATGAGGCTTGTTAATGCTGCCATTGTTCTCGGCTTTTCTTGGTCGAGGTGTATGGCGAGCCATAAGTCACGGACGCTATGCTTAAAAGCTGCCAAGGCTTCGGCGTCTGGACAGTCGACAATTTGGTTCTTTTTGGTAAGAAACCTGTTCCAAAGTTTTCGGGCTGACTCTCCGGGCTGTTGAGTTATATGACTCAAATCGTCCGCGTCCGAAGGTCTGACATAAGTCCCTTGAAAATTTGCCCGAAAAGCGTCTTCGAGCTCTTCCCAGCTTCCAATGGAGTTTTCGGGGAGGATTTTAAGCCAGTGATGAGCTGGCCCTTTGAGTTTGAGGGGTAAGTACTTGATGGCGTGGAGATCATCTCCTCGAGCCATATGGATATGGAGGATATAGTCCTCAATCTAGACCCCAGGGTCTGTTGTTTCGTCGTATGCCTCTATGTTTACGGGTTTGAATCCCTTTGGAAATTCGTGGTCTAGCACCTCATCGGTGAAACATAGGGGGTGTGCGGCACCCCTATATCTGGGTGTACCACGTTGTTCGGATGTTTGTTGTGTTGCATTGTATGCTGGGGCACGCTTGTGTGGTCCATAGATGGATCTGGTTGCGCCGTCCTTTTGGTGCGAGCCCTCGCGTGGATCGCGTATTGGATTGTGAGTGGCATTGTTTGCCGCTTGACGTTGGCCATGAGGTCGTCTATCCAGCCAGGTGGTTGTTTTTATTTTTGGTTGTGGGGGGTCTGAGGCCTCCTCATCGAATTCAGGTAGCAATTTCCTCTTTGGGTAGCTCTTGGTGGGTCGATTGTCGCCGTACTTCGCTGCTGTGTTGAGTACTTTACTCCATCTGATTTGGAGTGTGTCCTGCGCAGCCTTGAGCCTTTGCTTCTGCTTTTTCAGACTCCTCGCGGTGGCAACAAGCATTTGACGGGCATTATGCTGATCCGGGTGCCTGTCCGGTGTTATATCGTCCGGACTATTATCTTTGACAGAATTAGTTTGTTCGGTTTGATTTTCCGTATTGCCGTAGTCCGGCAGTGGTTCCCCCTGCTCCAACGCTGGGTCTGTATGATCGTTATTTCTGCCGAGGCGGGATTTGGGGCGGCGCTTGCACCGCCGCTTTGACTGCTTCTCAAGGGAACGAGCCTTCGGTGCGTCTTTCCGTTCCTCGTCGTCGTCTTCTTTTGGTGTGTCCACCATGTATACGTCATATGATGAGGTGGACGTCCAGCGCCCTATGGGCGGTGGTTCCTCTTCGCCTCCCGCATCGTCGTCCATACCGTTGATTTCTTCGGAGTCGAAGTCGAGCATGTTGATTGATTCATCGACAGTGGCTATTAAGTGGGTGGTGGGTGGGCATCGAATTTCTTCATCGTCCGCATCCCAATCCCGTTGGCCATAATCCGACCAGGGCTCTCCTAACAAAGAGAGAGACCTTAGTGAATTCAGAATGTCGCTGAAGGGCGAGTGCTGAAAGATATCCGCGGCGGTGAATTCCATGATCGGCACCCAATCGGATTCGATTGGCAGTGGCGCGGATGGTTCGGAGTCCGGAAAAGAGTCCGACACCTTGGAGTCACGGGCTGCGCAGATTGTTAGGCTGGTGTTCGGCTCGATCACCGTTGAGACTGCAGCCCCTGACATGGTGTCTAACCACCCATCCTCGACTGGCGTAGTTGGCTCCCAGCTAAGGGTCGGAGCTGATGCGGGCGCGGCCTCTGCGGTACTGTTCGGCGGCAGAGCTAGGTCATACCCATCGCGACAGTGCGGCACGCCCGGCTGTGGCTCGAATCCATCGAAGATCAAGTCTCTGCGGATGTCGGCCGTGTAGTTCAAACTTCCAAATCTGACTTGATGGCCAGGGGCGTAGCTTTCAATCTGCTCCAGATGGCCAAGCGAATTAGCCCGCAGTGCAAAGCCGCCGAATACGAAGATCTGTCCGGGGAGAAAAGTCTCACCCTGGACCGCATCGCCATCGATGATAGTAGGAGCCATCAAGCCTAACGGCGACGACACAGAGGAACTCTCAATGAAAGCACCAATGTCAGTGTCAAAACCAGCGGATCTCGGGTAGGGGGTCCCGAACTGTGCGTCTAGGCCGGATGGTAACAAGAGGCAGGGGACACGAAGTTTTACCCAGGTTCGGGCCCTCTTGATGGAGGTAAAACCCTACGTCCTGCTTGATTAATATTGATTATATGGGTAGTACAAGTGTAGATCTACCACGAGATCAGAGAGGCTAAACCCTAGAAGCTAGCCTATTGTATGATTGTTTCTTGTGATTATTGTCCTACGTACTAAAACCCTTCGATTTATATAGACACCGGAGAGGGTTAGGGTTACACAAGGTCGGTTACAAAGGAGGAGATATCCATATACATATTGCCTAGCTTGCCTTCCACGCCAAGTAGAGTCCCATCCGAACACGAGACGAAGTCTTCAATCTTGTATCTTCATAGTCTAACAGTCCGGCCAATGGAGATAGTCTGGCTATCCGGAGACCCCCTAATCCAGGACTCCCTCAGTGGGTGTATGGTACCGGCAAAAGTTGCGCGGTACAAGAGAGGCTAGCAATGGTGGAAGGGTGAGAGTGCGTATAATCCATGAGCTCAACATTAGTCATAAAGAACTCACATACTTCTTGCAAAAATATATTAGTTATAGAAACAAAGTACTACGTGCATGCTCCTAGGGGGATAGATTGGTAGGAAAAGACCATCGCTCATCCTCGACCGCCACTCATAAGGAAGACAATCAATAAATAAATCATGCTCTGACTTCATCACATAACGGTTCACCATACGTGCATGCTACGGGAATCACAAACTTTGACACAAGTATCTCTCAAAATCACAACTACTCAACTAGCATGACTCTAGTATCACCATCTTCATATCTCGAAACAATCATCAAGTATCAAACTTCTCATAGTATTCAATGCACTCTATATGAAACACTACAAACAAATACACTTCCATGATGATACGTGTTTGTCCCAGTAGGTCGCTTTTTTGTCATGCATGTACATCCATGACAAATTTATGACAGAATCAAGATAGTCATACCTGTGCTGTTGTAGAAGTGTTCCATGACATTACCAAAATTATCATCACGGAAGTGTCCATTTCCATGACGATAAATCGCGCGTCATAGAAGTGCTTTCGTCAAGGGTGACCTACACGTGGCATCCACCGTAACGGAACGCCGTTAAGCTATCGGGTCGGGTTTTGGATCCGATAACCCGTTAACAGCCCCGACCAATGGGGATTTTCCATGTGTAAAATCATCATTGGCTGGAGGAAACACGTGTCGGCTCATCATCGGGACAGATTCCATCCACAAATTGGACAGAAGGCGCCTATGATACGTTGACACGTGGCACGGCCCAACAGCGGCCCATTCCTGTGAAAAGGCTGGCCCGTTTGACTTGGTCAAAAGGTGGCGGGCCGGCCCATGGAAAGCCTGTTAACTGCCTATTCGCATATAGCCCATTTACAGCCCACTAACCCAAGGCCTGTTACGCCCTATCCGAATTAGGCCCAGTAGCGTCATCTGGGCCATCCAATATGATTCCACCTCGTTTTCACTTCTGGCCCATGTATGGCCCATGACGTCTTTCGGCCCATATGAGGCCATATGTAACTCTTGGCCTATTAACGACCCGTGGTGAAACTGGCCCGTAATGAACAGTGTATCACTTTACACCCATTAACGGCCTGTGGTGAAATTGGCCCGTAATGAAGAGTGTATCACTTTATACCCATTAACGGTCCGTTATTCCGTTGGGTTGTCTCCAGCCCATGTTATCTTTCGACCTTCTCAGAGCCCATTTATTCTTGGGCTCATTTCCAGCATTCGTTTACTTACGGCCCGTTACTGTCATTTTCTGCTTGTGGGCCAAATTTAGCCCGTGGTTACAATCGGCTTGTTTGTGGTCCATTAATAAGTTGGGCCGTTTTCATAGCGTCATCAAATACGGCCTATTAACGTTGGCCCGTTATGGTCGGCCCATGAACGGACGATTCCAACTCTAGCCCGTTTACGGCCAGAATGCGTTCTGTTTGGCCCATGTTTGGCCAATCGATCATATGGCCCGTATAAGGCCCATTGATGATACGGCCCGTAGAAGGCCCATTGATGATACGACTCATAGAAGGCCCACTGTTTCTATGGCCCATAGAAGGCCCATTGTTTATACGGCCCGTAGAAGGCCCACTGTTTCTACGACCCGTAGGAGGCCCAGTGTCACTACAGTAAATATTAGCCCATGGTTATTGTGGCCTAGTTTTAAAAAATAGGTTATTGCAGCCACTAGCAAACCGCAGAAAAATAACTGCACTGACTACAAGCAAACAAATAAACAAGACAACAAGGAAATAAATAAGCAAGCAACTTACACTAGGCTATCACGGCATTACACATATTACATCCACTAGGCATCAAAGTTCCCAACCAATGCAAATATAGGGAACACAACAGCATATAAACGCCGCAGCAAAACAAGTCCAGAACTGAAACCACTTCAGAAGAGCTCAAGAAACAATATCCTGGGTACCCATAATGCTGGCAAGATGCTTAGCAAGTTTATTAACTTTCTCTTGTTTGGCGCTTAAGTCCTCCAGCGCTTGCTGTTGCACCAGAAAGTATGCATCTGAATTCTGCAGGGACTTCCTTAGTCCTTCGGCTTCCTGTCGCATAACATCTGATCGATGTATTTCAACTTGAAGTTGAGACTCAAGAAGCCGAACTGATTCAGGCAATGAGTTCGAAGAGCTCGTGCCAGCAGTGGTAGCCAGTAACTCGAACACTACATCAAGACAGGACTTTGGGGTTGTCTCAGTGTCTTCAATATAGTTTTTATCAGCTTTCTTGGAGACCAACAGGGATGTCTGACTATCTTGAACCTTATCTGCATTACTTCCTTTACCATTGCATAACAGGGTACTCTTCTCCAATATTTTATCCGTGTTCTAAAAGAGAAACAAACAAACACATCTCAGGTTTACAATGTAGTATATGAAACTCATTTTGGTAAACCAGTTCAGTAGTAAGGTGGACAGGATAACAGCATGAAACAAACATACATCTATGTAGTATGGTAACTGTATGATCTATATCATTCTAGTTTATGTTGCCAAATCAAGATAGATACAGTTCAAATCATATCTATTTAAGACAAAGCAGCATAGACAGAATATAAGTGTGGGAAACTACACATCAATAACAACACTTGTAATGTGCATGGCATGAAAACATAACTGTTTATTCAATTGAAACTGAAATCAACATAGAGCAAGTTACAACAGCAAACAACAAACACGTTGAAGAAACATGTTTAAAACATACCTATTGCGCCATTGGAGTTTCAATTGCATCCTTCAAATTTGAAATTAGTTGGTATCAGTAAATACAGTGATGCAAGAGCAAACTAGTATGAACCATAGCTACGAAACCTGACCTAAGAACAATTCTTCTTCTGCTTTAAGCGTTGACTTCGGGTTCGCAGTGGTGGTCCTCGTGATTTGGGCACTGTAGTTGCCTTAATAACTGCTCATGTTTGGGTGCTCTGTGGTGGAGACGGTGTTGTGTCAACGGGAACTAGGTGTCTATCTGCTAGGGTTGGGGTTAGAAGGGGTGTAGCTGGTTCTCTGTCGAACTGGGTAGGGGTACAATCTGCATGAGTGTGGGTTATGTGTGGTGGGGCTGGTTCTTGGGCAAGTACAACCGTGGTTCTATCTGCATCGACAGGTAGCACGATATTTTCTGAAGACCGTGTTTTTACTCCCACAGATACTGCCATCACTCCCTTCAATTGAAATGGCTGATAAACAATAAAAGTAATTGAATGTACATGCATTGTAAGATAGACAGGTGCAATGGATAGTAGGGAAGAAAACACGGCAGGAAATAATTCACATTTATGTTGTCTAAGCAAAAAGAATAGCAGCATATAATTTCACATATATGATGGCTAATTAAACATGATAGCATGACACAATTTCACATGTATGATGGCTAACCAAACAAGATAGAATGACATACTTCAAAATATGAGGACTATGTAAACAGGATGACATGATATAACTATACGATGTGTCTATTAAAGTGGTTGGCATGCCATAAATCACAAACATGCCGTCGATGGAAACATGATGACATGATATAATTCACGAATAGAATGACATAATTTAAATATGATGACTATGTAAACAAGATGAGATGATATAACTATATTATGTCTTTAGAAAATGGGTTGGCATGCCATAATTCAGATACATGTTGTCTATGTAAACATCATGGCATGACATAATTCAAATATATGATTTATATACTAAGGAAGTGAGCAGAGGGCAATCACATATATGATGTGTCAACTAAGGAGATGGCATTCAATATTGTGTATACGATGTAAAAACTAAGCATTGCAATACAACATATGCATTATATGAGTAATATAACCCTGCCAAGTTTGAGCATACACCTCAGGGGGATAATAGGACTGGTCATCTGCCTTTGAATCCTCCTGTGAAGAGCTATCTATAACCAGCAAGATATCTTCTTCAGCAGGTAGCATTGTCTGCTCTGAAGACCTTGTTTTCGCTCCAGATTTCTCCATCACCAATTCAAATGGCTGATGCATAGGAAGAGCAGTTGAATATACAAACATTGTCGACAAAAGCAATGAGAAATACAAAAAAGGACGGCATAATATAATTCACATATATGACGCTTGCCTAAACAGCATGGCATTGCATAATTCACATACATAATGCCTTGCAACAAGATAACATTGCATAATTCACATATATAATGTCTTGCAACAAGATAGCATTGCATAATTCACATATATGGTAATTAGATACTAAACAGGTGGCATTCACACAAAGCATGTCTAAACTAAGCAAATGACATAGCAATTGAAGATACCATACTCACGATATGAGCAACATAACCCTGCCAAGTTAGGGCATGCACCTCGGGGGGGGGGGATATGACTGGTCATCTGTCTCTGAATCCTCCTATGAGGAGCTACCGGTAACCAGCAAGACATGCGCTTCGTCAGCTAGCATTGTCTGCTCTGAAGACCTTGTTTCCACTCCAGATTTTTCCACGACCGTGCCAAATGGCCGATGCACAGGAAGAGTAATTGAATGTACTAAAATTGTTGACAAATTTAGCACGTAATAAAAAAAAGATGGCATGATATAATTCACATATAAGATGACTGGCTAACCAGGGCGGCATTGCAAAATTCACATATATGATGCCTGGGTAGAAAAGATGGCATTGCATGATTCACATATACGATAAAGAAACTAAACAGATGGCATTGACAGAAAGCATGTCTAAACTAAGCAGATGACATCTTTAATGTATACTGTAAGCAATGCAAGGCACCATATGCATGATATTACCAACATCAGCATGCCAAGTTAGAGCGAAGACCTCATGGGGTAAATAGGAGTGGTCTTCTCCTTCTGAATCCCCCTCATAACAGTTATCTTCCACTTGATTACGATCCGAAATGGGTGGAGGGGGGCTACCTTTGCGCCCACCATGGAACGACGTTTGCATGAATTTTTATTACCATGCAAGGCTCGTCTCTTTTGCTCTACATGATCAGTTCCGTTGTGTACAATAACTGACATGCATAGGAATAAAACATAGTGAGATTATGTAAGGAGTGTATGCACAAATCCAGAGTGATGGTAGCAAACTGTGGATAGGCCCAAAACCAATGATAGCAGGCATATAATAGCTTTAGTTAAAAAATACAGATAATGGCTCCTTTAATGTTTGTTTGCACCCAACATGAAACTCATAGTAGACACCGGAGATTAACCAGATAGTAGACATATAGTACTAATTGCTGCCCCAATATGTACCCCACAACCATTTAAAAACTCAAGTTTCAACATTAGTTTGGACTTGACTCAGAGTCTAATAGGTGAACACGATGATAATGTAGCATGTCATCATATTAAGCGACGCATAACGTAAGCAGACACAGAAGAGTGCGACCTCTCTTGCAGACCTGTGTAGTCCTGAAGGTCATCTGCTCAGTTGATGATGGTAATGCAGTTGCCGTGGCTGCCGGCGGCGGGGAAGAAGATCTGAGGCGGCGAAAGACAGTCTGGAGAGCGGATCCCTGCTGTGGTGAACCCTTCCGTCGTTGGAGCAGCTGAGCTGGGGTGGAACACAGTGCCGCAGGAGCAGGACAAACCACACAAGGTTTTCTTTGACACATATCTGTAACAGAAGTAATTGAGTAAGGGCTTGTTTGAATTTGAGGATTCTAACAATGCAGGGATAGGAAATAGACAGGAATAGGATAGGAATGCACGTGCAAAACAGAGAATTTAAAAACACAAGATTTGTGCCAATCCAGGTGTTTGATTCACAACAATTGGAAGATCACAGGATGCAAAAAAGCATGGTGAGATTAAGTCAAACCACAAGAAAATGTACGGTTATAATGCTATTATGCTACTATCTCTCAGTCTTGTGCTTGATGAATAAGAATATGAAAAGGAGGAGAAGTGGAAATTAGAATTCCTACAGTTTTTCTTTCAAGGAGACACTAAAGGAACAAATCCTATAGTTTTCCTTTGCTCCATTCCTTTGCTCCAAATTCATGAAAAGTAGTACCATAGGAAACTTTCCAATTCCGATGTTTTTCATTCACTTTTCCTTTCAAGCACTGGCGATTCTAGTAGGCAGGCTTGAGCAAAGAAAATCCTAAACTAAAAAAATGTTTTTGTGATACTTCTATTACTTTGGACCCAGGCCACTGCCATAGAAGCTCAACTCCCAGGCCCATCGACAAATGCACAGCTCAAACGCGCAGAGATAAATAATGATGGCGTTCAAGAGAGTCCATCACGGATAGCTAAGTTTCCTGGTACCTCACTGCTTGTCATATAGTAGGATAAAATAATCGTATTTCCCGTTACTACGAGTGCTCAGTGGACAATATATATAACATGTAGAGTAAAAAAGAGATGCAACAAGTGTACAACCTCTTTGGCGAAGCCATGTCGATCTCAGTGTGATTGGGTTGGCCGGTGAGGATGCTCCGGCTGACTTGGCTGTCGGAGGAGGGGAAGAAGATCTTAGGCGTCTGGAGATGGAGCCCGAGGTACTGCTCCGCTGTGATGGAGGGTTTCGTCGTTGGAGCAGCTCCGGTGAGTTGTACGACACCGAGGCTGAAGCAGGACAAGAGAGACAACGAACAACATTAACCTGAGTGGAATTCTAATAGCATCTCCAATACATGATGTAAAATACATAACCACAAAGTGCTAGATGTAAAATACATCAGCCGCTCATCTCTGAACTTAACTGTCGAAACTGAATTTAACTGTCGAAACTGAACTTAACTGTCAAAACTGAACTTAACTGTCGAAACTGAATTTTGCTGTCGAAACTGAATTTAGCTGTCGAAACTGAACGCACTAGCAAGGTGAGGCTATACGTTGGTCGACTAACTTTTTCATCTCTGTTCAGTCGATTTTGCAGCCGCTGGATACGAAATCAAGGGCCTGCGGTTCATCTTCAACCTCCACCCCCCTGAGCCGGCCAAACAGCAGCCCCCCGCCGCCCGCGGCCGGTGGTGCGCCGCCCCGCCCGCCCCGAGAACACTCCCCACCGCCGGTTCGCCGCCACCCCGGCCATCCCTCTAGGCCCCCCCGTGACGAGCTTTTTCTCCGGCGATCCCCACGCCACCGCCCTGCCAACGCCCCGCCAACGCCGGCGACCACCGCCCCCATCCTAAACCCTAAGATAGATAGTGGGGTACCTCTCCGGCGAGCCCCCCTCCCCGCTGCGGCTAGTTCTTCCTTCACCCCGGCGGCATCGGAGTGAAGTGTAGCTAAATCGGAGCAGCATCACAAGCAAGAGCAAGAGCGAGAGCAGCATCGCGAGCAAGAGCAATAGCAAGAACAGACCAGGCAGGGGACCGAGAGCAAGAGCAGAGCAGCAGCGCGAGCAAGAGCTAAAGCAGCAGCAGGTCCTACTGATGTGGACGTCGCCGCCAAGGGAGCGACACCGTGGAGGAAGTGGCCGGCGACGCCGCCGTGGATGGAGCCGCGCCGTGTCGGCTCGGGAGCGAGCGCCGGCAGCACCGTGATATCGAATCAAGAAGAAAAATGTCGCAATTAGTGTACAACCTCTTTGGTGGCGTCGATTAGGCCGCAGCTTCATCCGAGGAAATGGTGATGATGATGCTCTTCCGGTGGTGCAGGTGAAGACGACGGTGTGGGAATGGAGGTGGCGCGAAAGACGAGGGGAACGTCAGGGCAGCTCCTTGGAGGTGGAGGACAGGGTGGCTGAACCAGCGGGACGATGAGATCGACGATGGATCCTCATCCGGTACGGTGGATGAGGGACGTCGAGGTGTTGCTGTGGACGACGTCATCGGGGAAGAGGCTCCGGCTGGGTGGGGGACAAAGCAGGGTGTGGGGTTTCGTCGCGGGTTTTCGCGGCCTCGGTGTACGAATGGGTGGGCGGATGGGATGGCAGTGGGGAACCATGGCTTAGAGACACGCTTGTCCGAAATGTGGGGTGAGTTATGAAAGTACCCCCACCGATTTGAGGCGGTTCTTTTGGTTCAGGGGTACCACAGGCATTTCGCATGTTGGGATTTCACAGGAGGTGGGAGTTTTTGCGCGCGTTGTAATTTCGGAATAGCAAGGCGCGGGTTGAGATGGAGGGAGTTGTCGGAGCACAACGAGACAAAGATATATCTTAAATATTTCGGGCTAACAAGGCACGGGTTGAAGAGGCGGGAGTTTCGCAACACGATAGACAGAGACGCTAGCTTGAATTTTCGGCATAAAAAGGCGCGACTTGAAATTTCGGAAGAACACGCTTAACGTGTACCAAAAAAAAGACAATTTGCACCTCAAAATGCACAACACACGCACAAACACCATTTAGACTAGAGTAAGGTACACGTGCATTGCACGCATGAGATTTGGCAACCAAATTATGAATAAATACCTCATTATAGCATGCAAGCTTTGAGTCATATATGCATGATGTAGATGTTCATTTAATTCTTATAGTTCATTTCATTCAAAATCATCTAGTTTTTATAAGAAAGCTAATCTATTTTAAGATTCATGGAATTGTGCATCGTAAGACATAAAGTAAAAGCAAATAATGGCAAATCATGTAGAAAAACATTTGGGCAATTTTGACACGGAAGATTCTAGAACAAATAAGAAGTGCTTGTGTTTTGATGTTTGTGCATTATGCTTAAGTTCAACCATGGAGTCTTCTAGATTATACATGTGGCGAAATCTGGTGAAATCTAGATGATATCCAACGGCCAGTAGTGCTCTAATTTGCCATCTTTGGACCATCGGATTCGCCTCATCCAATGACCATCTTTCAAAGTTAAGTTACCCGCACACAATATAAAAAATATAAAATATAATATATATATAGGGTATAGATATAGATATGTGATGCAAAAGCTGCCCATCATCTCCAATTAGAATGGTGTGTCCATGCACGGATGCGACGTGGCCAAATGATGTCTGTCATCGGCATCTCAAATTCAAACCAGTCTGACCTTGTTCAATGTGTATACATTACAACATGCTCGTTTCCAAACCACACCGCGCAGATCTCCCTTATATTCATGCATGCATGGGTTTGAAACATCAGGATCTCTTATTTAAATATTTGAATTCAACTTTACATTGATTGTGACCTCACCTATTCAGCTATTCTTTTACACCCACACAATAGTCTTCTCTTTATAATTGTACCACTAACTTTCTCTCATGCATGCATGCACGAAACACTACCAGTCGGCATTATCCATCGCAAGCATGCAATCTTGTTCTAGGTCGGTCTCCCATGAAGGCACACACCAACACACACCCCCCTCTCCATCATATCGGGCATTCTTTATCTCTCACGCGTGCATGCGCAACAATCTATGTTCCTCTATGTATGTGTGTATATAGCTAGGTGTTTCATAGTTTTCCACACAAACCGATCAATCGATATATCCAGTGAGGACTCACCCTCTTTCCCATGTCCACATCGATCAATCTATACCTCTCTATATAGGATTAACATATATAGCTAATACACCCACATTAATTATGTATCCAACGCCCCCCTCTCATCATCCATGCCTTCCGCTTCATCTCTCGGACACGTGCACAATGGCGAAGACAGGGGAAGTAAGGGCCCTGCCCCCCTCCCCCCTAACATCACTATATATCAAGGCTAATATGATTGTGATCATTAGACAATTGCTGCTAAAAATGGTTTAAGTTCATGAATTGACCCTCCTCGTAAAGGATTAGGAATGCTTGGCCCCCTAGCTCATTTATTTTTCATGGCTCCGCCACTGCATGCATCAGCGCACATGTTCGCCCCTCTCTCTAAATATCGATCTCGCACTGGTGCATTCCTTCATAGTCTCCCTCCACTCGGCCCCTCGCACCATCTTCTAGCCCCCCACCGGATTTTGCCACATGTACAATCTAGCAGACTCCATGGTTGAACTTAAGCATAATGCACAAACCTCAAAACAACAGTGGTTCTCCTTTGTTCTAGAATCTTCCGTATCATAACTGCCCAAACTTTTTCTAGTTGAATTGACGTTATTTGTTTTTTACTTTATGCTTTACAACGCACAATTCCATGAATCATAAAATAGATTAAGGGCTTCTTTGATTCAAAGGATTCTCAAAGGAATTTTGGAGGATTCTAATCATTAGGAATTTTTCCTATCTTGGTTGTTTGATTCGTAGGATTGTAAACCATAGGAATTTTTCCATATGATTCATTTGCACTAGATTTCTTAGGAAACATCCCATCCACTCAAACCTTTTTGAAAGAATTCTGCGTTTTTTCTATGCACAATCAAACACTCGTACAATCCTGTAGGATTCAAGACGACATTCCACTATAATCCCATGTTTTTCCTATTCCCGCGTTCTTAGCTTTTTTATAAAAACTAATTGATTTTGAATGAGACAAACTATAAGAATTAAACAAAGGGCTACATCAGGCATATATGACTCAGAGCTTACATGCTATAGTGTGGTATTTATTCATAATTTGGTTGCAAAATCTGATGCGTGCAATGCACGTGTACCTTACTAGTACTTCGAGTATGTGCAAAACACGTAAATTAGAATACCAATGGCACGCTACACAGTGTCTCTCTTACAGTTCATGAAGCCACGTGGCACATGTGTAGGCGTTGTTGCAACCTCCTTGTGTGGATTGATCATAGTGACGTGCTGCTGGTTCCAGAAGAATGTACTCGTCCTCCCTGAGCCATACTGGCGGTACATGCACGAAGCGAAGATGTGCACGCACGCCATGCACGCACTCATTCCTCGCACGCACACGCGGGTACACGGGTGGACACAATTTTGTACCAAGATCCACCCCATGTGATAATTTGACGCGTGTAAAGTCATTCACTTCATTGATGGTCAATTAATACAACGCATGCAAATTGAGTGGACGTGAGGGCGGAAGAAAGACATTATTACCCCACTGCGCGCATGTGAGTAGTTAAATCGTGGGTTGCTAGTAGTAAGTCCATTGGTCTTCTTCGTATTTTGTGCCAATTTTTGACAGTAACATAATATTTACGCATTTGAGCAGTGTAGTACTTGAAATTTATGTTCCGCTAAACTCACCGGGAGCCGTTTCGGGCCTCGAAACCAAAACAATCAATTAATCTTTACCTTGTTCCCATCACATTCGAAAGCCTGCTCACACCTACTAGTAGTACGTACCAAACCTATGTAGGTATTAGTACTAGTGCTAGTACTTAGGTTATAAAAAGGGGAACTACCTAGCCAAAAATCACTCTACCTTTCCTCCTCATAAGTGCTTCTTCTTCGTCTGTCGTTGTCATGGCCGGTGAGCAGAGCTCTAGGTCGAGAACTACTCGTAACAAGGGAGCGACAACCAAGGCTGCGGAAAAAAAGAGAGGGCTCGCTGCCACACAGAGACCTCGAAAGATCTCTCACGGGCAGGCGATGGCTCCCAGGAGCGCCCTAGCCGCGGAGGCGAACATGCCGAGCCGGCGGAGCTGGAGTCGTTATCCCTCAACGGCATGCCCGATCAGCTCAACAAGCAGAAGGAGTTCATTCAAGGCTTGATGGAGTTGCTGAAGGAGAGCCTCGACGACATGCCCGCTGGGCTCAATCAGCAGGGGGAGTTGACTGCCGGCTTGGTGATGCTGCTGAAGAAGAGAATTGCCTCGGAGAAGAAGGCGACCGGCGAAATCCTGCGACTTCGGGAGGACAATGCGAAGCTCTGCCACGAGATTGACCTGTTAAAGGAGAAGAACGCCGACTGGAAGAAGCTACATGAGAATAGTAGTTCCTTGATGAAGATGCTGCAGGCCCTCGCCATGGAACAGAAGGAAGAGTTGGCGAAGCTCCACATCGAGCACCCGGCTGCTGTCAAGGTACGTAATATGGCTGTGGAACAGATGATAAAGGCTCGCGTCGAGAAATGCCGCGTCATGGACACAATGATGAAGATGGTGGAGGAGACGCGCAAGGAGATGGAGGTCGTGGAGGCGATGAAGAAGCAGTTACGACTCCGCGGCGAATTAGATCATTTGGGGTGATAATCTTCCTTCTTTGTTTGCTCCTGTGTTTCATCTTTTGCTTCGGGTGTTTCGCCGCACGTGTCACGTTCTCTGCGAGGCATGAATAGAACAATGTTTTTTTTGAGGGAATGAATAGAACAATTCTAACAATGAGATGACTAGCAAATTAGATCATTTTTATTGCCATATGGCACTGGGCTGCCGTGTTTCGTGCTCCTCCGTTGCAGTACTACTCAAGTGGAAAACTTGAGTATACCGCACGGTTCTTTGCTCCTCATCGATCAGGTCGTCGACGCATTTATACGAGCAGTGAAATCACAAGGCCCCGCCTTCCAGCAGTAATGAGCCGTCAAATCACAAAGGCCCTCGCCTCTCGTGAAACCGACCAAGCTAGACTGCCCCGCCCTCTAGCCTTTTAAAAAATGTATACTTTTGTACAGCAGTAGTATCGATGGATTGTGCCATGGAGCAAAACTTGAAATTAAAAAAAGGTGGTACATATAGAGAGCGCTCGTCGCCAAATTATGCATATAGTACTATTAAAAAGGCTAGTCACAATAATGGTGTCCAGCACAACCCACCCCTCAAATAAAACTAAGAGAGTGCTTGGATACGTTTTATTCCCATGACTAAAAGTAGTGGGACTAAAACATGCTAGCCTCACCCATGCTTGGATCCAAATACTAAAAAGGTTAAAATCAAGTTAATGAGCATTTATTATCTTCCAAACCCTCCAATCCAGAACTCGACGGCGTTAAAGGAGAGGAGTTAAATGAGTAGAGAGAGGACTAATCCACATTTTAGTAGGGGTACCTCTGACTAAAATTTTTGTTTTAGCCCCTCTTTAGTCAGGGGTGCTTGGAACTTTAGCCTCTTAAAGAGACTATTTTTAGTCAGACTAAAATAAGTCCCTTGGATCCAAGCACCCTCTAAGCATCCTGGAATTCTTTGACAAAACTAAGCACCCTGAAATTCTTTGACAACTAATCTACTGGCTATATGATGTTGGCCATATATATTGTACATATATGATGTGAAGAAACGAGTGGTAGTACTATACCAACTAAAAGATGAAATGTAAGGAATACTAGTATGTACGTACTGAAGAGTTAAAGTAACGAGAAGAAACATAACATAGTTCTGCTGGGGGCTTAGCACAACACACCCCTCAAATTAAATTAAGCACACCTGAAATTAAACTTTGCAACTATTCCGGTAGACACTGCATTAGAACCACCATGAGCAACAACACTGCCACCTTACTCGGAGTCCTCGTCCACGTCCTCGACTTCGTCCTTGTCCCTCTTCCTCTTGGCCGATACTTCTTTGCTTGAACCGCACACTTGGTTGTTGCTCTTCGTCCAACCCTTGTAGATATTGAAGCAAAGGTAGCCATCCATTGCAGCGTAGTGGATGTGGTCTATATCTAGTACATTCCACTGCCATGCATGACGATGAAACGTGTATGGAGGTTTCTCCAGTTTACCGTATGAAGGATGAACCATGGCTCCTGCCAGGGTCAGCAATGAAGGCTGACAAGAGGACACCGGCCGATTCTTTTGGAGGTCGAAGGGGTTGCCTACAACGAGACCTATCCGACGCAGGACATCCGTGTCATTCTTAAAGTCTACAGTAACGAATTTGACTAGGTTGCTCTCAAGGAAGTCCTTAAAATCCTGGCACTCAATGTCGGCATGGCATATGCGGTAGACCAAGCATAAGTCATGCACGCAAACCTGGATCATGGCGGGCTTCTTCCTCTCTTCGTCCTTTAGATCCTTCTCTGGTCCCAGGACTGTGGTGTACTCAACGTCTAGCCCAGCGACCCACTCATCATTTGAGTTTTCGAACATGCGTCTGAAGCGAGAAAGGCATCCTTTCACCGTCGCGGAAGAACGGGTGTAGATGATGTCGAACTCATCGTCGGTGATGGTTCTAACCTTGTACTCACCGCCGATCGAGGAGATTTGGGACGCCATGGATTTGGGAGGAGGGTTAGGATTAGTGGAACTGCCGTAATGTGAATGGATGGGACGACTAGGAGCGAACCGCCATAGTATTGAAGGACGTGCGGGGATGAGTTGGAGCAAACTGCCAGCATGCGAACGGCAAGGTAGTGGCTTTCCATTCTCCCATGATACAGGCTTCCAAGAGCCCTTGGATTTGAGATCGAACAGTTGCATGGCGTGATTCAAGACCTATGGGTGAATATCCTATCCTGGAGGGTTATTTTGAAAATTTTCAGCAACTTAGCATGCGACCGTTTGATCTCAGATCCAAGAGCTGCCAGCAGCCCATATCATGGTCGCGCCTACCACGACCGTCGCGTCGCTCGCGCGCCCTTGGAGATTTAACACGCTGCGTTAGGCTATCTGATGTTGGCATGTCATACATAGTCATCACTTAGTCACTCATACTACAACAAGGTTGGCTATAAGGTTGGCTATAAGTGTATTTTTTTACTCCTCTCTATCTCTTTCTTCGTACTCCCTTCGTCCCATAATATAAGAATGTTTTTGACACTAGTGACGGGGAGTACTAGTATTTATTGCATTTGCCAAGGAGTGACCTCTTCCAATGAAATGGTGTTGCTAAGTTTGCTTCATTTAATTAGCTATTGACTCAAAATTGTCTTTTCACCTAGGTACACATGCTTAGCACCGTTTATTCCTTAGGTCACCAAACTAGTCTCTCTCTTCTTGATTAACTTGCCACATCAGACTTTATGCCTATGTGGCAAGCTTAAGCACCTGTAGGAGCAAGTAAAAGTAAGTACAATAGTGCGCTTTACATGGCCTTTTGCATATGTGGAGGAAAGAGAGGCAAGGGAAAAGTGGAGAAGTGGGCTCTCATGCAAGAGCCAGCCTCTACTACATGGTGGAGCTTTGGGAGAGGCACCTGTATGGAGATGGTCAGGAATCGGGAGACTAACGCCGGTCGTAGCACCGCAGTTAAAATGATAATGGCAAGTCAAATCACGGGGCCCCACCTGTCCAGTAGTAACTCGCTGTCAAATCACATAGCTCTATGTTTGCAGCAGCCTACTCCCTCATCTTCTCGCGCCTTTGTCGAACCAACTAGGCGGAACTGCCCCGCCGCCTACCGCGCAGGAAAAGCCCCGCCCTCGATTTTTAAATAGTATACAATATACTAATTTTGTATCCATGGATTGCGCCCGCGCCATGGAGCAAAGCGTCTAGAAAATGGAGGAGAGACGATGGTCTTGCAATAGAGAAGAGGGAGAGGCGATACGGTGGTTTTGGAATGGAGATGATGGAGAGGAGAGGAGGTGGTTTTGCAATGGAGAAGATCAGAAGAGGGGGAGGCGAGACGGTGGTTTTGGAATGGAGATGATGGAGAGGAGAGGAGGTGGTTTTGCAATGGAGAAGAGGGAGAGGAGCATGCGGCAGCGATTTAGGATTGGACAAGAGGGCCGGCGCGCTATGACTGGATCAAAATCAAAATCAATTTACCCTTCAATTAAGAAAGCGACCCCACATTAACTAGTCTCCCTTTTATTCTGGGTCATAATTGACCATGATTTTCGTACATAAAATATATGTTATACGTCGCAAAAATAATATAATTTGAAAGTACATTCAGATACGAACCAAACGATACAATTTTTGGTGACATGCATTCACATTTTGCTTGTCAAATACAGTACGTGGTCAAACTTTGACCCAAAATACGCAAAACAACAAAAAAATACCTCCAAGACCAGCACCGCTCTTCTCCTCTTAAACCACCGCCGCTCCTCTCCTGTTCCAATCTAAATGTAGCGCCGCTCCTCTCCTCTTCCATTTCAAAACCACCACCCCTGCTCTCCTGTTACAGTCCAAAACCAGCGTCGCTCCTCTCCCGTTCTAATCCAAAACCAGCGCTGCTCCTCTCCTCTTCCATTCAAAAACCACCGCCGGCGAGTGAAGGTGCTGTGGAGAAGTAGATCGATGGAGGAGTAGAACCGATACGTGAGGATCGCAGACGGAGACCCTATGAAGCTAGCTAGGATGTTGGAGATACAGTCTTGGTTTGACAACAAGGACCAACTAGCGGCGACGACGACATCCATGGCCAAATATCTGCAACAGAGCGAAAAGGCGGTAATACTCCCGGAGGGAGTCGCGCCAGAGTACATAGAGCTGCTCCTCTGGGCCATGGAGCAAATAGATTCGCCGAATCTGATCGTGAGGGAGCGGTGGTGGGAGTATCGATCCCAGATGGAGCATCCACCAGAGATTGAAGGATCGAGCATCTACAGGGTGCTGTTTGTGAGGGTGTCCTGCCAGAGTGAGCCGGTCAAGTCTTCGTCGACCGAACCCAACTTCAAGAGGAGAACAACAGTTGGCCCGATGACGCTTCCCCGCCATCATCTCCCTCGCCGTTCACATCGTCTCACGGGGCGGCTGTCTGCCGCCGAGGAATAGGAGGGGGCTGCCCCCCCAGCCCAATAGTCAGGCAGGTTGTGAATTGTCAGGAGGAGCTTAGGGTTGTCAGTATTTGCAGGTTGTGAATTGTGTTTTGTATTGTGTATTTTGAGAGTACTTTCAGATATGAATGTCTTTTGAATTTCAGATTTGCAGTATTGAGCATATGAAATATTTTATGAATTCTAGATATCTATTTTTAGCACTTAAAAAATGTAGTTTCATAGGACTATAAAAGTGCAGACAATGTGATTCTCATAGAAGAAACTGCAAGTTTCAGTTTCAGATAAGAAACTGCAATTTCAGTTTCAGATAAGAAGCTGCAACTTTCAGAGGTAGAACATTTATATTAACACGGCCTTTTCAAACAAGGTTAACATCATGTTGGAAGTTTTATTCATGGTCGAAAATGGAACTACCAGCCAGTTAACATCATGCTGATCAACATTCATGCATAGCACATCTTCATATGATGCACAGTCAAAATGCCCACACAATGTCGAGTGTGCGAAACACAGAGAAAATGAGGGACGAAGTTTTGGCAAGTGTTGGACGTGGTTTTGGGCTGCCCCGTCTAGGCTTTCATTTTTAACATGCGCAGCCCATGACCTCGGATGGGAGGTCCATAGGCCTGTTTGTATTTTCTTAGGGCCATCATGTATCGACCGGCCTATGGACCTCCCATCCGAGGTTTTATTTTTGGCAGCCCAATTTATGTATTTTTTTTGAAGAAAACACAGAGGTCTGTTCTATTTTTCTATATAAGAATAGGAACGCCAGGTCCAACTTATGTTTCCCTTCCAACTATATTATATATATTTAAATTATTTTATATGTTGACTATTTAGTTCACATAATTGGCAAATAGATGAACGCTCTCGCGATCCCCTTCGCCCCCGCCACCACCTCCACCCTCGCCGCCGCCCCCGCCACTACCTCCACCCTCGCCGCTGTCATAGATCTCACCGCCACCCCCTGCCTCCTGACTCCGGGCGCGCCTACCCCCCTCAGCAAGTCCGCTCACACGCCCCATGGAGTCGCCGGCCATATCCACGGGGGAATGGCTGGAAGACAGGCATATGTACAACACGCATCTCCCACATGTCTACAAAGCCTTCCCGCAGATGCTCCAGCAACTCAACTCCGTCGCGCCGGCGGTGCTGCGAGAGACTCAAGGGAGGAGATGGAGGGAGCGGGAGATGCGGATCCGTGACGACGCTCTCTCCTGGACCCAATGCAAGCGCGAATGGAGGGAAGCAGAGGAGGAAGCTGCGAGGGAGGAAGCCAAGGAGGGACCGAATCCGTTCTCTCACTCGTGCAGGTATGGTCGGATGTGCAAGGATCATGTGGATTGGGAGCTGCTGAATCTAGCCCTGTGGATCTATTTTGAAGGAGATTTCTCGGAGAAGCACAGGATGCCCCACCCCAGGGAGCCGCCGATTGCGTTTGTTCGATGGGCGAAAGGAGAAGTGAATTCAGGAGATCCACGCCGTGCTGCGAGATGGGAATGCTTGACTAGACTCATGCCCACCAGCACGCCACCGGAGCCGGAGCAGGTGTATCCCCTACCTTACCTCTCCCCCAAACCTGCAGAAGATTGAAATTAGGCTTGCAATCTGCTTCAATTGAGCTGTCTGGTGGTTATTTCTTCTTCCTGAGAGACAACATCTGGCTGGAGGATGAGAAGGAACCAGAAACTCCGATGAATTTCCCCTATCACAATGGGGGGAGCACCGGTTGGGCAGTGGTACGGCCAACCTCCACCCCAAATGGGGGACAATCTGGGCAGGCTCCTGTAATTGCCCAAGATCAATCTGCTAGTGGTTCTGACTCTCGGATCAGTGGGAAATCTCAAGGCAAGAATCAACAAAAGAAGAGACATGACATCCAGAAAACTGCTCCTGCCCCTGCTTCGGGCCATATGGCATACTCTGAGGTGATCTGCTACAACTGTGGGGAACCAGGGCATCATTAGGATAAATGTATCAAGCCCAAGAGTTGTTTTATCTATAAAATGGTTACCCATAAAGTTGAGAATTGCCCTGTCAGAAGGAAAACCCATAGTTCTGTTAGATATGTTGGAAGTGCTGCTCCAGGATTAGGGTTCTACCGCATAGACCCACCTGATGAAAATGCTCAATATCATGGCTCCCTGAAGAATGTGGGGATTGTTCTGGTAGAAGCTGGTTAAGTGACCAAGAAGGAACTTGCCACTGAGTTTGGAGACATTTACAAAACCAACTGGCCCTGGCCAATCAATGCCCTAGATGAGTGGACATTCTTGGTCAAATTCCCTCCTAAAATAGATGTAGTTCAAGTTGCTGGATACCCCTATTTTGGTCTCAAAAAAGACAATGTTGTAGTCAATGTTGAAGTCTGGAAAGGCAGGATTGAGGCTGAAGAGGACCTCCAGGAAACTTGGATCAAGATCAGGAAATTGAACCCCCAAGTGGTGTGACTGGACTATGCTGGATCAAATCACTTCCACTCTGGGGTCTTACTGGATGTGGATTGGCGGCATAATTTCAAATTATTCTATGAAACTGTTAGGGTCAAAATCTTATGTAAAGATCCCTCCAAAATCCCTGCTGAAAGGTTTTTTTGAGTTGGGAACAAAATCTATAGGCTACTCATTGAGGTGGAGTCCTTAACCCCCACTGAAACTGGCACCTCCACCAACCTCTGTGCTGGTACGTATGTCTCTGCAACTAAAACTGGTACCAATCTTACTGAAGATGCTGAATCCAACAGAAGCTCTAGATCTGAATGAGATAATGGGCCTGCTGCCAATTTTGGGGCCCCTAACATCAGAGGACATTCTTTTGGCCACAATCAGATGCTTGGAGAAACTACACCCACTTCAGTCCTCAAGACACACCTCCCTGATTCTCCATACACTCCTCAACTCAGCATCCAGGAAAAAAGATCTTGAATTCTGTGCTTGATGAAACTGATGGATTCAACCTCCTTAGGGAAATGGAGCTCCTGGAAGATGATGATCTGATGGAATTAGAAGGTTCTGTAGATCTACAAGAGGATTAAGAGGCACTTGTTGAAACAACTGAACTACCAGACAATTTGGACTCAAAATACAATTCTGACTTCCCTTCCCTTCCTAAGGAGAAGCACCTTCCCAAATGGGGTCCTGTTCAAGCCACCAGAACCAGTGCCAGGGTAGCTGATGACAAGAGAACCATTATTGAAAAGGCTCAACAGCTCAAAGAGGTTCAGAACCTGGAAGTGCAAAAACCCAGGGTATGAAACACACTTCCTTCTCCATCTTTAATGATCCTTCCTTCAATGCCATTGCTGCTAAGATTGGTGTAGATGTTACTTCTCTTAATGATGGCATTCAGTGCTCTTCCTTTATTTACCCTCACCAAAACAGATCTGAAGGCTCTGTTTGTGAGAATTTTTCTCTAGATGGTAGTTCTAGTTTAGACTGCCTTCGATAAAGTTGACCTTGATTTCCTTATGAAACTCCTGGAGCTTCGAGGTTTTTGGGGTAAATGGACTAGTTGGATCCAGCAACTTACTCATGGGGGTCTGTTGGGGTTAAGTTAAATAACTGTGAAAGTGATTTTTTCCTTGCTGGTAAAGGCCTTAGGCAAGGTGACCCCATCTCCCCGCTTTTATTTAATTTAGTAGTGGTCGTTCTTACTAAAATACTGAGCAAAGCTGCTGATCATAGTCTGATTGCAGGGCTCTGTCCTGAGGTCTGCCCTGGTGGCATCATCTGCCTTCAATATGCAGATGATACCATCCTTTTCTTAGACAATGACTCCACACATGCTAGCAATATGAAAACTGTTCTAACCTGTTTTGAACAAGTCTCAGGCATGAGAATCAACTACTCTAAACGTGAACTCATCCCTATCAACATGGATGATCAGGAGTTAGCTGACTTCCTCTCTATTCTAGTCTATAATAAAGGTTACTTCCCAATTAAGTACCTAGGTATCCCTATCCACTATGATAAACTGAGGAGAGAGGATATCCAACCCCTTCTGGATAAAATCATTAAAAGGATTGCTGGGTGGAGGGGCAAACTTCTCTCTTACAGAGGTAGATTGATCCTCATACAAGCTTGTTTGGCTAGCATTCCAGTGTATCTCCTCTCCTTCTTCAAGTTCCCTAAATGGGCAGTGAACCTCATCAATTCTCAGATGTCTCATTGCTTGTGGAATGATTTTGAGGGAAATAGGAAGCTACACCCTGCTAATTGGGCCCTAGTGTATATGAAAAAAGATTTTGGAGGCTTAGGCATACCTAACCTCCAAGAAATTAACATATGTCTTCTAGGGTTTTGGATTAAAAGATTCTATGAGGAAGACCTAAAACCCTGGAAGCTTATTATTGCCCATAAATACCTAGGAAATAAACCTAATATTTTTGTCCCTTCCTCCAACCGTAAGACCTCTCGATTCTGGAAAGGATCAAAATCTATTATGCATGCTGTGAAATTTGGCTACAGATGGAACATAGGGGATGGGAGCAGAACCAGGTTCTGGGAAGATACTTGGTTTGGCACATCCCCCCTAGCAGTCCAATTTTGGCCTATTTACTCTGTCCGCAATGAGCTTAACAAAAGTGTCAATGAAGTTTGGGACGGTCAATGCCTAAAACACTCTTTTAGAAGGAAATTTAGTGATAGTCTCATGGAACAATGGTTCCAGTTGGAGGAAATTGCCAAAAGCATTACCTTTACTGCCGAGCCGGATGCCCTGATTTGGCAGCTGGACAATAAGGGGAAGTATTCCTCCAGCTCCCTCTATCATGTTATCAACTTTAGAGGGGTTCAACCCGTGTTTATCCCCGCTATCTGGAAATTGAGAGTTCCCCCTAAAATTCATGTATTTCTTTGGCTTCTCTCCAAAAACAAATTGATGACTAGGGATAACCTTAGGAAGAGACACATCATCAAACCCCTTGATTGTGTTTACTGCTTGGAACAAGAGTCTTGTTCTCACCTATTTTTTGAATGTATAGTTGCTAAACATCTCTGGGCCCACATTGAGGAATATTTCTCTAGTTAGATTGGCTGATCCTTCGAATCTGTCGCCAGATTCTGGATTGCTACCAAAAAGTGCTCAGCTGTCCTTTGGTGCCTATGGAAATATAGAAATGCTATGATTTTCAGTAACACCACCTGGATTTCCATTCCACATGTCTTGAGGTTGATCAGGAACATGGTGAGGAACTGGGCGATTCTCTCCTTCGGATCGGAGAATGTCGGTGTACTAGATTAGGGGTACCCTAGTACCCCGAACTTGTGCACGGGCAGTTGCAGCATCCCACGGCAAAGGCTTGCCGGGTGATCGCCAAGATCCCCCAAGGTTCCCTTGGAGCCATCCAAGAACAAAGTATTTAAGCTAAGGAGACAAGACCCCGGCAAGGGGAGCTTGCCGGGAAGGCCAACCAAGGCGCTCCAATGAACTTGCCGCGACGCGCCACGCGCTCCGGCAAGGCAACAAGGCCCCGGCAAGAGGAGCTTGCCGGGAAGACAAACCAAGGTACCTCGAAGCCCGGTGAGCGACAAGCTTCCGGACCCGACAAGATAACAACAGCGGCAAGGCGCTTGCCGCGGCAGGCGGCCACTCTGCGTCCATGCTCCAGCGCATCCACCAACATGTCGCTCTGGGGGCCTCTCCGGACGTGCGTGGCGGGAGGCTGTGCAGCCAGCGGTGCGCAGTGGCATGCGAAGCTGACAAGATCGCCATCGTGGCGAATGGTGGCGCCCCTAACGGTCCTTTTCTGCACTGTTCGGGCGACTCAGACGGGAATTTAATGCCCTTGTCCCCTGCCGTCAGGGTTAGGTAGGGTGCACTGTACAAGCAACTGTATCAACTACCTCGCTTTTTATGTTTTTACCCTCCTCTGTGACCCCTTTTGCCTATAAAAGGAGGCGCATGCACAACGTAGGGGAGGTTCGGCTCATTCGGTTCGGAGCCTCAGACAGTTTGCTTCGATCCATTCATAGCCCAGAGAACATCACACTCTCGCTTTGGAGAGCAAGAACACCAGATAATACAATCAGACAAGCAGCAGGAGGAGTGTTATCTCTCCGGAGAGCTCCGAAGCTGGGTAAACTGCTCGTGTGCCTCGCCTCGATCTGCTCTTCGTGCGACCTCCGCCCCCCGCCGAACCGAAAGGGGCCCGGTCCGCCGGCCCCATAGGTGTTCGTGGATCAGTTATCCCCTTCATCAACATGTCACCGAAGAAGAAGACTTCGGCGGCAGCCGCTCCGTCCACGTCATTTCCGCCACCGTTGGAGCAAATGGGTGGTGGAGTGGACGCCGGCAGAAGAACAACCGTCGATGAGGGTGCTCACAGTGCTGCCAAGTCCAAGGACAAGGCTGCACAAACCTCGGCGACTGTACATGTTCCGCGCCACTCTCAGGAGGCGCAAGATCAACAGCACCATGGCGCTCGCAGCACCATGCGCATGTTAGACCAAGGCCAAGCTGGTGGATCTCGGGGCGCTCAAGACCAGCATGCACGCCAGCATGCTGGCACGAGCGGGGCACGGTCGCCTGGATGGGATACTGCTCCTTCTAACATAGTTAGAAGTTCGAGCACGTCCCGCTCCTCGCGCCGTCCGCCACTGCCACCCACCACTCCAGCAAAAGCTTTGGCGCGAGCTCAACTTCTCTTAGATTACCCTCCAACGTCGGACAAGATTGACGAATGGAGGGCCACCATTCAGAGTCTCATCGGCTACGCCAACAGCGACACTCCACGGAGGCCGAGCGCGTCGCCGCCACCGTAGGACCGCCGGACGCGAGCCGGTGGCGACGAAATGGGCGGAGGTGCAACTACCATGCAATCACCGCCCCGAAGGCCAAGATCGCCGACTCACCGGATCCACCTCGACAGCGACTCCACTGCATCGTCGGATCCACGAGCTCGTCGCGATCAGCGCCAAGTTCTTCATGATCGACAACAAGAAGATGCTCGAACCCGCATCGAGCGCCGAAGAGAAGCGCGACGTCAATCCGACAAGCGCGCTGGGCCCTCTGTTGACATGCATGCGCCAGGGGAACCAGGTGATCTGCCGCACGCGGTAGGTTGTCCTGCGTTCACTCGTGAGCTGCGGCAAGTCCAGTGGCCCAGTACAAAGAACTTCAAGCCAGACGTACCGGATAAGTACGACGGCAAGACGCATCCGTTAGAGTTCCTCAGCATCTACACCATTGCGGTGCAAGCTGCCGGGGGACGAGATGACAAGATCCTTGCCAACTACTTCCCGCTGGTGCTCAAGCCCAATGTCAGATCCTGGCTCATGCACTTGCCGGACAGCTCCATATCCTCTTGGGCTGATCTGTGCCATCAGTTTGTCGGCGCCTTTACCGGCGGACACAAGCCTCATGGCCAGGAGAGTGATCTTCATTTGCTGAACCAGAAGGAAGGAGAGCCCCTGCGCAAGTACATTCAGAGATTCAGTAGCGTGCAGCACAACATCCCAGACGTCCACCCTGCCGTGGTGATCAGCGTGTTCCATCAGAACAAGCGGAACCGCAGGATGTGGGAGGAAATGGCGATGTGCAAGATCAGGGACGTCAGTGAGTTATATGCACTGGCCGACAAGTGCGCACGTGCTGAGGAAGGGAGGAGACTCCCCGGAGAAAATATAGGAGCGGGAGGATCTGACAGCGAAGATGCCGCCCCGACAAGGAAAAACCGGCGGCGGAACAACAGAAGGAGGAAAGGTAAAGAAGTGCTAGTTTTTGAGCAGTCCGGCAACGGTGGCGGCGCCAAGGAAGCCAAAGCTGGTGACTCTGGCAAGGAGGTTGCCGTGGAGGTGGCGGTCGCCGACAAGCAGGACGGCACCAACAAGCAGTATTGCAAGATTCACCGCACCAAGGGCCATGATCTTCAGAACTGCAAGAGGGTCGAGCAGCTCGTTGAGCAACAGAAAGCTGAATACGAGCGGCGCGACAAGGAGAAGGCCCAGGAAGGATCTGGTGGATCCGGCAAGAAATGTCCCGGCCGAGGAGGACGCCGCGGCAAGGCCAAGCAGCGGCAAGGAGACAGACCTCCTCGTGGCCGCGACAAGGATGAAGATGACGGCGACGATGAAGATATGGATGATGAGGAGACCGATGAGCAAGAGTTCCAGAAAGCTACAGAGGTCCTGTGCGTTGACGGTGGTGCTTCTCTGCATGCCTCGCACCGCCAGCTCAAGCAGTAGATGCGGGAGGTTAATGCAGCAGAACCACCCGTCGAGTCACGCAGGCCTCTGAAATGGTCCAGCACGCCTATCATCTTTGATATTGAGGACCACCCGGATCGCATAACTGCGGTCGGGTGCTTGCCGATGTTGGTTTCACCAACAATCCGCAACCTCAAGGTCACTAAGATGCTAGTTGACGGCGGGGCCGGTTTGAACTTGATCTCCTCCATGGTGCTCCAGAAGCTCCAGATCCCTGACAGCGAGCTCGAAGAGACCGGCACATTTCAAGGAATCAACCCGGGAAGGAGCAAGCCAAAGGGAAAGATCACGTTGCCGGTAACATTTGGCAGTGAGCTGAACTTCAGGACTGAGAGGGTCATGTTTGACGTTGCCGACTTTCCATTACCTTACAATGGAATCCTTGGCCGTCCGGCACTCGCCAAGTTCATGGCAGCCTCTCACTATGCGTACAACATACTGAAAATGCCAGGCCCAATAAGTGTCATCTCTGTCCCTGGCGACAAGAAGGATGCTCTTATCTGTGCCGACAAGATCTACCGGGAAGCCGCGGCCGCAGCAGAACGAAGGACACTTGCCGCTGAAGCTCCCGGGGGGAAGAAGAAGACCAAGTCCGGCAAGAGCTCTGATGCCCACTCCGGCAAGCGCACCTCTTCGGAGTGCTGCGCTACCGTCGAGGACGCACCATCGAGCTCCACCGGCAAGTGCAAGAAGACAATGACAGCTCCGCCTGAGACTAAGAAGGTGTCCGCCAAAGAGGATGGCACTGGTGGTACTTTCACCATCAGCGCCACTCTTGACCCCAAATAGGAAAGCGCGCTCATTGCTTTCCTGCGGGCGAATGTCGACGTGTTTGCGTGGCAACCGTCTGATATCCCCGGTGTTCCCAGGAAAGTGATTGAGCACCACCTTGCCGTCTGTCCTCATGCGCGGCCCGTTAAGCAGAGAGTCAGGAAGCAGGCAGTTGAGCGCCAATAATTCATCGCAGAAGAAATCAAGAAGTTGGAAGCAGCAGGCCTTGTCAGAGGAGTACTCCATCCCACGTGGTTGGCCAATCCTTTTGTTGTGCGCAAAGCCAACGGGAAATGGAGACTTTGTATTGACTTCACTGATGTTAATAAAGCTTGTCCCAAAGACCCATTTCCCTTGCCGCGTATTGACCAGATTGTTGACTCCACAGCCGGATGTGATTTGCTTTCATTTCTTGATGCATACTCAGGGTACCATCAGATCTTCATGGCAGAAGAAGATGAAGAGAAAACCGCATTTATCACCCCGTGTGGCACGTACTGCTTCGTACGGATGCCTTTCGGTTTGAAGAATGCTGGTTCAACATTCGCAAGGGTAGTCCACCATGCTTTTGAGCCACAAATACACAGAAATGTGGAAGCTTACATGGATGACATAGTGGTCAAGAGCAAGTACAAGGCGACCCTGATTCAAGATTTAGACGAAACATTTGCAAACCTGTGCAAAATCAACCTCAAGCTTAACCCCGAGAAGTGCGTATTTGGAGTCCCTTCCGGCAAGCTTCTCGGGTTCTTCGTGTCTCAGCGGGGAATTGAAGCCAATCCCGGCAAGATCAAAGCCATCGAGCAGATCGAAGCATCAAAACGCGTCAAGGATGTACGAAGGCTTGCCGGTTGCGTGGCTGCTCTCAGCAGGTTTATCTCTAGATCTGCTGAGCGCGCCCTGCCATTTTTCAAAATTTTGAAAAAGGCAGGTCCAATGAAATGGACTCCGGAAGCGGAGGCTGCGCTGCAGGACTTGAAGAGATACCTGTCCTCCACTCCAACACTTGTCGCACCTAAGCCGTAAGAGAAGTTGCTGCTGTATATAGCAGCAACCAATCAAGTGGTTAGTGCTGCGTTAGTGGCGGAGAGGGAGGCAGATGATGAGCCAGCAACCACGGCAGATCCATCCAGCGACAAGCAGGGGGCTTCGTCGACAAGCTCTGGTCCCGACAAACATGGTTTGCGCAGGAGTATGATAAGATGCCAAGGAGAATGGTGCAGCGCCCAGTTTACTTTGTCAGTTCCCTTCTGCAGGGGGCTAGATCAAGGTACTCTGGTGTGCAGAATTTGCTTTTCGGCCTCCTCATGGCCTCGAGAAAGCTGCGCCATTACTTCCAAGCACATGAGATCACAGTCGTCACTCGCTTTCCGCTGAAAAGGATACTGGAAAATCCAGAAGCAACGGGCAGGATTGTCGAGTGGGTGCTGGAATTGTCAAGATTTGGCCTCAAGTTTGAGAGCACCTCAACAATCCAAAGAAGAGCATTGGCAGAGTTTATAGCAGAGTGGACGCCAACCGCAGATGAAGAAATTCCAGAAACGAGCATCCCCGTCAAAGAGGCAAGCAAAGAGTGGCTGATGTACTTTGATCGTGCCTTCTCGCTGCAAGGCGCCGGTGCAGGCGTGCTGCTTGTCGCACCCACCGAAGAGCACCTCAAGTACGTAGTCCAGATGCATTTTCCCAAAGAGCAAGCAACCAACAATACTGCAGAGTATGAAGGATTGCTTGCCGGTCTCAGAATCGCAGCTGACCTTGGGATCAAGAAGCTCATTGTCAGGGGTGACTCACAGCTTGTCGTCCGAGAAGTAAACAAGAACTACCAGAGTCCGTTGATGGAAGCGTATGTCGATGAAGTGAGGAAGCTGGAAGAGCACTTTGACGGCCTACAAATGGAGCATATCCCAAGAACTCAGAATGATATTGCTGACGGCCTGTCAAAGTGCGCCGCACTAAAGTTACCTGTGGAACCAGGGATCTTTGTGCTTAGGCTGACTCAACCATCCGTAACACCATCAACTTGACAAAGGAAGAAGAGGAAGTTGGTTTTCGGCGACTACTTTCCGGCAGAGCTCCCCGAAGCCGCCGCCAAGAAAGTCCCCAAGGTCAACACCAGAGATGCTGAGGGGCAGTCTGCTCCGGCAAGCCTTATGGTTTTTTCCGTTGAAGCAGACGCTCCCGACAAGTTTTGCTCCGGCAAGCTTGCCGGGGAACATCAAGCTCCGGCAGGGCCGCAAGTCCTTGCCGTAGAAGCAGATGTTCCCGCAGCAGCAGATGTGCCTTTAATCCTTGTTGTCGAGCCACAAGCTCCAGCATGGGCACAGCAGATTGTCCATTTCCTTCAGACAGGAGAACTTCCCAAAGAGCAAGAAGAAGCGGAAAGAGTAGCCCGACAGTCAAGTATGTACCAGTTTGTCGATAGCATACTGTACAGAAGAAGACTCAACGGTGTGAAATTGAAGTGTATTCGCCGGGAAGATGGACAAAAGCTGTTGGCGGAGATACATGGAGGCATATGTGGCCACCACATCGGCGCAAGAGCACTTGCCGGCAAAGCTTTCCGGCAAGGTTTCTTTTGGCCGACAGCCCTCCAGGATGCAACTGCACAAGTAACCAAGTGTGAAGCGTGCCAGTTCCACTCCAAAGAGATACACCAGCCAGCTCAAGCTCTCCAGACGATCCCTTTATCCTGGCCATTTTTGGTCTGGGGGCTCGATATCATCGGCCCCTTCCCCCGAGCTGTCGGGGGCTTTGAGTACTTGTACGTCGCAATCGTCAAGTTCACAAAGTGGTCGGAAGTGCAGCCAGTGAGGAAGGTGACAGCACAGTCAGCAGTCAAGTTCTTCAGGTCAATTGTTTGCCGTTTCGGGATCCCTAACAGGATCATCACCAACAACGGTACGCAATTCACGAGCCGCACCTTCATGCAGTACGTCCAAGACCTTGGCGCCAAGGTCTGCTTCGTTTCTGTTGCTCATCCGAGAAGCAACGGTCAAGCAGAGAGGGCAAATGCTGAAGTGCTGCGCGGGCTCAAGACCAGAACTTTCGACAGGCTGCACAGGTGCGGAAGGAACTGGATCGAGGAGCTGCCGGTGGTTCTTTGGTCGATCAGAACGACGCCAAATCGAGCCACTGGCCAGACACCTTTCGCTCTAGTCTATGGAGCAGAGGCAGTTCTCCCCACGGAACTCGTATACGGATCACCTCGAGTGCTCGCTTATGATGAGCTTGAGCAAGAACAGCTGCGGCAAGACGACGTGCTGCTCCTTGAGGAAGATCGTCTTCAGGCTGCTGTACGAGCTGCTCGATACCAGCAAGCTTTGCGCCGCTATCATAGCAGCAAAGTTAAAGCCAGAAGCTTCGAGGAAGGCGACCTTGTTCTTCGGCGCGTTCAGTCCGCCAAGAATTCCAACAAGTTGACGCCGAAGAGGGAAGGCCCTTATCGGGTGAGACAAGTCACAAGGCCTGGCGCTGTCCGTCTTGAGACCGAAGATGGCATTCCAGTGAGCAACTCCTGGAACATAGAACATCTTCGTAAGTTTTTCCCATAAGGCGCGGTTGCCGGAACCCGTTCCGGCAACCACCTTTTGTACAAGTCTTGCCGCTGTTGCATGTAATCCTTTGTACAAAGCCGGGCGCAGATCCCGCGCATAAGTAAAAACCCATGTGCTCCACACAGCTTGTCCATTTCATGCGTTAGATCCTTTCTTGCATGTGATTATCTGACACTTTGTGCAGCACTTACATCCGGTAAGCAGTAACGAGCCGAAGTGCTCCATACTATTATTTTCTCTTCTTTCTTTTTCTTTTAAAGGAAAAGAAGGTTCTCTCGCACACAAGTTTGCCGGGGGGAAGGAGAAGATTGTGGTGTGGGCCAGGCGTCGTTCAAGCAAAGACTTGCCTTACCGGGAAGCAAATAACAGAAAAGCTAAGTTGCCAAAGTTTGAGCAATCACTTTTTTAAATTTTTGAGTTATCTTCCTCGAACGACCCTGCTTTGTATGGAAAACCTGTGCGCGGAGGAACCAACTCGTGGCTAGTTGCGCCCTTACTTTGTTTCGAGTCCGCTCAACAGCTTAAGCGTGCTGCATCTAGTCACGACAAGGTTTCTTGTCGGAAGCAGCGCCGCCAGCAGGCTGCTGAAGTTCCGCACTCGGCTCTCGCGGCTCGGGCGCCTGCGCCGACAAGTTCCCTAGAAGCGTAGGGTGAAAACA
Organism: Triticum aestivum; assembly: GCF_018294505.1. Classification (NCBI taxonomy): domain Eukaryota; kingdom Viridiplantae; phylum Streptophyta; class Magnoliopsida; order Poales; family Poaceae; genus Triticum; species Triticum aestivum. The sequence continues at coordinate 592,472,475 of NC_057800.1, read as the reverse complement.
TACAAAGGGAGGAATCTAGTAGAGGAAATAGCGTTGCAATTGATAGACAGAAATAAAGTTATATTACAAAGATAACTTGTCGCAGCTCTAACAGACTGTTCTCATAACATGACTAGCAGCGACAAGGGAAAAGAAGAAATGGGCAGCCTAATCTACGCGTCCGCCCTCGACTCGCTTGATCTCGCTCACCTTGTCCACAATGGGTGCGACAAGGGCCTTGAGTGCATCCAGATCGGCGTCAGGCGGCAAGGATCGGAGGACGTTGGTGAAGCTGAGGCCTGGATTGCGGAAGGCTACCTTCATCAGCACCTTCTGGAGGACCCCGGCGCAGATTTTGCGTGACTCGTCGGCCAGCTGCTTCGGGATCCTCTCCCGGAGTCGCTGGAGTGCCGTCGCCACGCCCTTGAAGAATAGGCTGAGCTTGGCGCTGGGTTGAAGGCTCTCGTCAGAAGGATACCCAAAGTCATCCATCCCCAGCTGCGCCAGCTCCTCGTTGATGATGGCGGCAGTGTTCACCAGGCCCTCGGTCCAGTGCTCCATCGTGTCTCTGAACGAGTTCTGGGTAACTGCAATGCTCTCCAGCAGCGCCGCGTCAGCCTTGACCTTCTCCGCCAAGGTCTTCTCCCGCTCCTTGGCGGCCTCTAGCGTCTGCGTCAGCGTGGCCAGCTTCAGCTCCAAGTCTGCTTTGGAATCCTTGGTGGCGCTGAGCTCCTTGCCCCTCTCAGCGACAAGGCCTTGCAGTTCACCATGGGCGGCAGCATCCTTCTCGCGCTCACGCTTGAGCGCGGCAATCTCCTCGCCGCTCTTCCCAATATCGGCCTCCAGCCGCGCCACCTTCTCCTCTAGCTCCTTATTGGCGGCCTCTGCAGTTGCCGCGGCATCCTTTGCCTCCTTGAGCGCCCCGCCAAGTGCTCGCTCGCGCTTGGCGAGCTCTTACTCGTAGCTGTCGAGGTGGGCCTTCCGCTGCACTAGCTCGCCTTCCCGCGTGGACTGCTTCTCGGCAGCAAGCCTTTGTTCCTCCTCAGCCTCGGCCTTCTCGAGAAGAAAGGCCGTGCGCTCCTTGTCTACTCGCTCCCGCTCCTGCGCCAGGGATTGAAGAGCTTCTTGATTTTGTCCCCGGAGCTCCTCCGTGCGCTTCTCCATGTCAACTCCCGCCTTCGCGACAAGCGCTTCCCGGGAAGTCAGCTTGGCTTGCCGGGTGCGGTAGAGTGACAGCAGCTTCCGCAGCAGCTGCTCCTCCTCAGGCTCGCCACTGCTGCTGCCGGGCGCGTCAACCAATCACAGTCCGGCAGAGGCGAGCACCTCCCCGTCAAAAGTCTCCCCCTCGAATGGCGCCCTGGAGCTCGACGCCCATGGTAGCTTGATGAAGATGTCGTCGCCGGCCTTCAAATAGGCGCCGGATTGGGGCTCCTCGGAGCCCGGCTCCGCAGAAGCAGCAGAGGGTTCGGCGGTCGGTGCAGTGCCCGGCGCTCCTGCGGCCTCAGGGTCGTCAGTACGATCGCCCGACCCCTCACCGGCTTCCGCAGCAGCAGCCCCGGCGGCCTCCTCGCCGACGGTCACATCAGCATCGGCACCTTCCTCACTGGCGCCCTCAGTCTCCATTGGCTCAGCCGAAGATGGGTCTAAAGAATGAAGAGGGGAGGAAAATCAATCAGAAAATCCAAGAAAGGAAAAACGAAAGAAGCAGAACCCAAGGGAAAGTTTTTGGGCAAGTGGATTACCTGCGCCAAGATCTTCAGTTGCGGCCTCAGTCGCCGCAGGATCAGCAGTGTCGTCCCTTGCCGGAGAGTCCCCCCTTGCCGGAGAGCGCTCCCTTGCCGGGGACTCCTCCCTTGGCGGTGCAGTCGAAGCAGGTGGCACTTCGGGGCCGGCCTCCGGGCGCTCCTGATGAGGCTGCTCTGCTCCTGCACAAGTCAACAAGCAAGATATCAACAAAGGAAAAAGCACTCAAGCGCGCCCGACAGCAGAAGGCTAAATTATGAACTTACGCTGGGGGCTGCGCTGGGGGCTGCTCCGAGGGGTGATTGCCGGGTCCGTCAAGGTGGTGTCGGACCCACCTCCTGCCGACGCGATGGGGTCATCCTCGATGACGATCACCGCGGCCTTGGCCCTCTTCGCCGCTCTCTGGGTCCGTGTTCTGAAAAGAAAAGAGTCCAGATTGGAGCAAGTCAGATACAAGATATAAATAGCAAGATTGAAGGATTATAAGAGCACCAAAGGAACTCACTCTTCTTCCTCCTCGTCGGAGCTGAGCGCGGAAAGATCGAAGTCCGGCCCTCCTCCGGTGCAGCAAGGTGGAGGAGTAGGATCCCTTGCCCGCTTGGCGGGGGCAGTGGCAGTGGCCCGGGAAGATCCCGCTCCAGTTGCCGCTGCTGCGTGAGGCGCTCCCGCGGCAACATTGCTTGCCGCGGTAGAGCGCGTCGCGCGGCTCGGTGGCTGTGGAGCCGGCTGCCGCCCTGCTGTGTCCCCGGCCCTGCGAAGGCGCGTCCTTGGCGGGGCCGGGAGCTCCGCCTGTGGCAAGCTCTCTGAAGGCTCAGCCTCCTCCTCGCCGGCCTCGCTCGACTCGGCTTCGGAACCAGCAGGCTCCTCCTCACCCATGAACTCCGCGCGTTCGGCAAGGTTTGCCGCCTCTGCAGCTTCTGCCTCCTCCACAGTAAACCCAAACACACCCGCAGCAGCTGCGGCCACAGCCTCTTCCGCCCTAGTAGCGATGAGTTGCAGCTCCTCGTCGGTGGTGTCACGGGTGAGGCTCTTCTGCTCGTCGGCGCGGACTGGCACTTCCTCCAAGGTGTCGAAGAACATTCGCACAACGTCATCCGCAGGCTCTTGCCAAGTTGGGACAATGCCGTGTGAATCGCACAACGACATCATGGCGCGGATCCGGTCAAGCGAAGACTTATTGCACAAAGGAACTACGCCCCTCGGCAGTGTGAATGGGTGCTGGGGGTCGCGTTTGAATAACTCCAAGAGCATTGCATCCAACTCCAAGACAGTGAAGTTGTAGTTGAGGCCCGGCCGCAGCCTCATGATGTCCGCCGAATTCTTAAATTCCCAGGCGGGCCTCCTCCTCTCATGCAGGGGGGCAATGCAGCGGCGGAGGAAATCTGCCCCGACAGCACCTACGGTGAGCCCGGCAAGCCTGAGGCGAAGAATCCTAGTGATGGCGATCTTCAGCCTCTCGTCTTCCGGGGCCATGTTGCTCCAGTCATTGCCGCGCACTATTGGAGTTTGGCGCACGTCGGTGAAGGGCTGCGGATCCTCCTCGACGATCCAACACCACTCCGCTCTCCACTCCTCCCACTTGCTGCGAAGCTCACCCTCCAAGTACGCCTCTTTCTTGCCGACTCTCGAGACCCAGGCAATCCCTCCGGCAAGCGGCTCTCCTCTCTCTACCCGAGGTATGAAGAAGTGGCGGAAAAGGGCTACACTAGGATGGACTCCGAGAAAGTTTTCGCACAAGTGTGCGAAAACTGCCATGGTCAAGACAGCATTGGGGGTGAAGTCAAGGAGGCGGAAGCCATACGTGTTCATAATGTCACAAAAGAACTCCAAGAAGGGCGGGCAGAGCCCGCAGTAGAAGAATAGCAGGAAGAACGGGTACCCATTTGGAGCCGACTCTGAGGCAGCGGCCGGGAGTACCCTCGTGCGCGGATGCGCACGCGTCTCCGTCGCCCAAAAGAGGTAGAAGTACTCCCTCAGCTCCTGCACGCCGAGCTGGGGGTGAAGATCGCCCGCTCCTTCCGCAGTGCCGCGAGCCGCTGCGCCTCGGCCGACTTCACGCCCTTTCCCTTGTCAGCTTTCGGGGCCATGGCGGAGGTGGTGGAGAAGGTCGACGGCGTGGTGATGCTGGTGGCAATGGGGGGGGGGGCGGAACGCTGCTCTCTCGGCTTCGAGAAGAAGGGGGGAGCGGCGGAGTTTGTGAAGAAGGAGTAGCAGCAAACAGCGAGGGGGACGAACTGCCCCTGTTTCCTCTGCTTATAAAGAGGGACGGGGCGGACGTTTCGGCCTTCCGCTTAAACGACCACCCACGATCTCTCCCACGATGCCGCATTCAACGCTTGCCGTTATGGGAGAGTGCGGTGGATACAGAACAAGATTTGGCGTGGCCCAGCCCGCGTGTGCCCGTGCCCTATATTGGGCCTGGCCCAACAGCGCTCGGCACCGTGTCTGGCCCAGGCCCGGGGCTCCTGTCGGTGTACTAGATTAGGGGTACCCTAGTACCCCGAACTTGTGCACGGGCAGTTGCAGCATCCCGCGGCAAAGGCTTGCTGGGTGATCGCCAAGATCCCCCAAGGTTTCCTTGGAGCCATCCAAGAACAAAGTATTTAAGCTAAGGAGACAAGACCCCGGCAAGGGGAGCTTGCCGGGAAGGCCAACCAAGGCGCTCCAATGAACTTGCCGCGAAGCACCACGTGCTCCGGCAAGGCAACAAGGCCCCGGCAAGAGGAGCTTGCCGGGAAGACAAACCAAGGTACCTTGAAGCCCGGTGAGTGACAAGCTTCCGGACCCGACAAGATAACAACAGCGGCAAGGCGCTTGCCGTGGCAGGCGGCCACTCTGCGTCCACGCTCCAGCGCATCCACCAACGTGTCGCTCTGGGGGCCTCTCCGGACGTGCCTGGCGGGAGGCTGTGCAGCCAGCGGTGCGCAGTGGCATGCGAAGCTGACAAGATCGCCATCGTGGCGAACGGTGGCGCCCCTAACGGTCCTTTTCTGCACTGTTCGGGCGACTCAGACGGGCATTTAATGCCCTTGTCCCCTGCCGTCAGGGTTAGGTAGGGTGCATTGTACAAGCAACTGTATCAACTACCTTGCTTTTTACGTTTTTACCCTCCTCTGCGTTGCCACCTGTCGGTGACCCCTTTTGCGTATAAAAGGAGGCCCATGCGCAACGTAGGGGAGGTTCGGCTCATTCAGTTCGGAGCCTCAGACAGTTTGCTTCGATCCATTTGTAGCCCAGAGAACATCACACTCTCGCTTTGGAGAGCAAGAACACCAGATAATACAATCAGACAAGCAGCAGTAGGAGTGTTATCTCTCCGGAGAGCTCCGAAGCTGGGTAAACTGCTCGTGTGCCTCGCCTCGATCTGCTCTTCGTGCGACCTCCGCCCCCCGCCGAACCGAAAGGGGCCCGGTCCGCCGGCCCCATAGGTGTTCGTGGATCAGTTATCCCCGACAGAGAAGGACAAGTTGATGAGCTTCGTGGAAACCCTAACAAGATCCCTCCAGAAATTGTTGGCGATCACTTGTGGCTGAACAAGGCTCGACCTGCTCTAGGGCTGGACCCGTGGGCTCATCTCAAGATCTCTGATGACGATGATGGGCACCTGGCACCGAAAAAGAGGGACATCCACCATGCTACGCCTTCCAGCCCGGTGTCTCCGCTTGCTTACTGGTCGCCGCAGGCTGACATGGCCCCTCGGCTAAAGACCATGAAGGCTTCGCTGGACCCTCCTTGTGTCATTTGAGTGCTCTATCCACTCTGCCTTTGGCACCGCTCAGGTGATTTGTGTTATTCAGAGAACTTGTTCATCCACCCCCTAGTTTGTAGCTTTTCTACCTTTGCTTTCGAACTGCTCTTTGAGCTGCTGTATCAGAATATGTTGTGGTTTCGTTCTCAGCAATGGAACCGGGGAGATGCTCCCTATTTTTCTCAAGACATTTATTTTATATGTTATTATATATTATTTTTATTGTCATCATATATTTAATAGATACTTACATATGTAAGAAAACAATATCCCACATCTTATTAACTTATAAAAATAATTTCTTAACAAATAAAATCCTAGATTGTTTTGGCACGAAAATCCTAGTGATTGTGTACAAAATCTTGGTAAGATTTAAGGACAAATGTAATAATATCACTTATTATTTAAATATATTTATAACAAAATGCTCAGCCCCTTTTTATGTTTTGATAACATTGCTGGCGCAACCCAACATTATAATTAGAATCAGCCCAGCAAAATCGTGTATTTCGAGAAAGTGCAAATGGCCTATAATTTTTTAGGAAATAAAATAAACAGGCCTCACGGACGCTACATTATTTGTTCACCCAGCCCAGCTAATGGATGTAATTCAAAAAAAGAAGATCAAATTGACTGTAAATTCTACCGGGCAAAAAAAAGACTGTAAATTCTGAAAAATGGGTTGAATACGTGCCACATTTTTGGAGGCTGAAATGTGGGAAAATAGGTCGAAGACAATGCAAGTCGTTGTCAATTTAGTCAACAAATGATTCTGACATGTTAGCCGTTGGATTTACATCCAACGACCGACATCCATCTTCAATCTCTCGTCTTCTTCCTCCAGCGCCGTCGGGACCACCTCCCGCCTCCTGCTGCTAGCAGCTCTGCTTAGCATGCTTTGCTATGAAGCGCTACTCCACCATTGGCTAGGCCATCCCTCCACCCCTCCACACCTCCTGTTCTTCTCCACCGACTGCCGAACCACACCGCACTAGAACCAGTTAATCCTCGTAGACCTCTCTGTCTGCGACTCTACTCCCGCGTCTTCCCATCTCCGGCTCATTGCTGTCCGGGGCCTCGCCGTTGTCCACCACCTTAGATGCGCTCGGCGTGGCGTGCTCAACGTGGTCAACGAACGACACCATCAGAAGTAGACTGTGCATGGAGAGGCTGATAGCTGGGTCCACGGCCGCACACAAGGAAATGCCTCCTTATTACGCGCAAAATAACGACTCCTCCACCTGACATCTAGGACCCACCGAAAGGGCCTCTGTATTTTGTGAAATAAAGTGCCCCCCGCTGACATGTTGGACCCACCAGCTATCTTCACACGCAAGGAAGTGCCTCCTTATTACGCACAAAAAAAAGAATCTTCCCCCTGCCAGCTGGAACCCAGCATAGTGGGAGGCTGACTTGTGGGCCTACCAAGTTGACGGGGATGGAGGGCTTTGTCAACTTAGTCAATTTGAACGATTCTAGCTCCTGTTACCGTATGATGTTCATCCAACGGCCGTAGTGCTTCTTCAACCTTTGGTCTTCTTGCTCCAGCCGCCCAAACGAGTGCCGGTCGTGCCGCGTGCTCCTGCCTCCCGTGGCCGGCTGTGATGCCGCGGAGGCCTCATCGCCCCTACTACTCCCACCGCTGGCCAGGCCACCCCTCTACTCACCCACGCCCCCTGTTATTCTGCAGCGACAACAGCCTCACACCCCAGCCGAACCAGTGAACCCTCGTAGTCCTCTTCGCGTGGGCATCACTGCTGCGTCTTCCCCAGCTCCGAGTCGTCCCCTTCCTAGTCCTCACCGTCGTCCACCGCCCTGGTGCTCTCGGCGCAGCGTGGTCAACGTGGTCAATGACCGACTTCCATCGGAAGAGTACTGTACGTGGAAAGGCTGACAGCTGGGTCTACGGCAGCCGCAAGGAAGTGCCTCCTTATTACGCGGAAAATAATTATTCCTCCACCTGACAGCGGGGACCCACCGGACGGGCCACCAGTATTTTGTGAAAAAAATTCGTTTCCCCCAGACTGCTCGGACCCACCGGAAGTGCCTCCTTATTACACAAAAAAATGAATACTCCCCCGGCTAGCTAGGACCCACCTTGCTGGGAGGCTGACTTGTGGGCCTACTAAGTTGACGGGGACGAAGGGCTTTGTCAACTTAGTCAATATGAATGATTCTAGCTCCAGTGACCGTACGATGTCCATCCAACGACTGTAGTGCTTCTTCAACCTCTGGTCTTCTTGCTCCAGCCGCCCAAAGTAGCGCCGGTCGTGCCACATGCTCCTGCCTCCCGTGGCCGGCTGTGCTGCTGCAGAGGCCTCACTGCCCCCTACTATTCCCACCGCTGGCCAGGCCCTGCGGCGACGGCAGCCTCACACCGCAGCCGAACCAGTGAACCCTCGTAGTCCTCTCCGCGCGGGCTTCCACTGCCGCGTCGTCCCCTTCCTAGGCCTCGCCGTCGTCCACCACCGTGGTGCTCTCCGCGCGGCGTGGTCAACGTGGTCAAGGAACGACTTCCATCGGAAGAGTATTGTACGTGGAGAGGCTGACAGCTAGGTCCACGGCCACAGCCAAGTTTTTTTGTGATTTTCCAAGTAAGTCGCTTTGTCAGGCCTGTTGGGCTGCAAATCTTTCAAGATGAGGAGAGCTTTCATTCGGCTGGCCGAGAAAATGGCCCATCAGTAATGAGAAATGGGTTGTACATTTTTAAAACACATCAAACCGACAATTAGTTTCAAATATCTTTTTTTTTCATTTCAAGATTTCAAATTACATTAATGTTTCTGCGTGGAGAATTTGTTGGATTTTATATTGATATACATTTATTTTTAAAATCAGTTTGAATGTGAGTCGAAATTTCGGGATTAAAAACAGTTCGGACCGCACCGAAATATGCAAAATCTCGTATAATTTTTTAACCGTTGCCAAAATATGGGCTGTAATGCTAACAAAAAGAATATGGGCTCCAAAAAACCTTAAGAATTAGCAAATGGGCTGTAAATTATTAGAAATAATGGCAGATGGGTTGTATACTGTTTTCCACAGATTTGAGGCTTTCCTAAAAAAAGGTTGACGCACAAGCACTAACTGTTGGATGTCCATCCAATGGCCGTCGTGCTTCTTCAATCTCTGCTCTTCCTGCTCTAGCCGCTCAAACAAGCGCCGGCGGGACTGCCTGCTCCCTCCTCCTCGTGGCCGGCTGTGCTACCGCACATGCCTCACCGCCCGACCGTACTCCCATCCTAGCCATCCCTCTACTCACCCACGCCTACTGTTATTCTCTGACGACGACAGACGAACCAGTAAACCCTCATACAGTCGTACTCCCCTCCGCGTGGGAAACAACTGCCTAGTCTTCCCTGCCTATATGTCATCCCCTTCCTAGGCCTCGCCGTCGTCGACCGCCCTGGTGCTCTTAGCGCGGCGTGGTCAACGTGGTCAAGGAATGACTTCCATTGGACATGGACTGTACGTGGAGAGGCTGATAGCTGGGTCCACGGCCGCAGCAAGGAAGTGCCTCCTTATTACGCGGAAAATAATGATTCCTCCACCTCACAGCTGGGACCTACCGGACGGGCCACTGTATTTCACGAAAAAAATGTTTCCTCCTGACTGCTGGGACCCACCAGCTACATCTTCGCACGCAAGGAAGTGCGTCCAGGCAAAAAAAACGATTTGCCCCTGACTGCTGGGACCGACCAGCTACTTCTTCGCAGGCAAGGAAGTGCTTGACAGTCAGGACTCACCTGGTCGAAGCGTACGTAGCGTTGTCATTCTGGTCGCGAACGTGTACGTACATATATACTGGTCGATGTAGAGGCGCGCACGTGTCATAGTAGAGGCGTGCACGTGTCGTAGTAGAGGCGCGCATGTAGCATGTACACGTACGTACAGCAGCCAGGGTGCAAGAAAGAAAATACGACCACATATGTGTACATACGGGCGGGGTCTCGAACGCCTACTCGCGCATACGTACGCCAGGGCTCATGTACATGGCTGGGTCGAAACGGAGAAACAGTGTCGTCATCGTGTTCATGGGGAGGCAACGGAATGTGTCGTGTTCATCGGGAGGGCTTGGACAGAACAAGCGATGGAAACGAGGCCTGGCGTACCGCAGAACAGAGGAAACGGCCTTGTGTTCGACCGGCCACGTTTGAAACGGGATCCTGTTCATCGGGAGGGGTCTGGCGTACCGCAAAACGGAGGAAACGGACCTCCTACGGTCAAAACGGGGGTCCTGTTGATCGGGAGGGGTGTGGCATACCGCAAAACGGACGAAACGGACTTGTGTTGGAGCGCTACGGTCGAAACGGGGGTCCTATTCATCGAGAGGGGTGTGGTGTACCGCAAAATAGGACTCCACGGGGTACTGTTCATCTCCACCGTCAACCTCCTCCAGCCTCCACGGGCTCCTGTTCATCCACCCTCCACGGGCTCCTGTTCATCCACCCTCCACCGCGCGCTACTCCACCGGCTACTGTTCAACCACCCCTCCACCATCTATTGTTCATCCATCCCTCCACACCACGGGGTCCTGTTCAACCACCCCTCCACGGGCACCCCTCCACCGTCTACTGTTCATCCAGCCATCCACACCATGGGGTCCTGTTCAACCACCCCTCCACCGTCTACTGTTTATCCAACCCTCCACACCACGGGGTCCTGTTCATCCACCCCTCCACGGGCACCCCTCCACCGACTACTGTTTATCCAGCACTCCAGCACACCACGGGGACCTGTTCATCCAGAGGCAATGCCACCGCTCATTGTTCATCCAAACCCCCCCACAACGCTCACTGTTCATCCCATCGATCGGCTTCAGTTAGCAGCAGTAGCGAAGGAATCGCTCGATCGGGTTCAGTTAACAGCCATCGATCAATCGCTCGGGTTCAGTAATGCATAGCCTGCAGTGCAATTGCTCGGGTTCAGTTAGAGCCCAACGCCTCGCTCAGGTTCAGTTAGAGCCAACGCCTCGCACACACGCGCATACATGTACGAGAGAAACGCGCATCGCTCGGCCCCCGACCTCCCACCGTAACCGGGAACTACCCAAAATTTTCCTCCCCCTCGCTTCTACCACGGTTTTTTCCTTCATGGATGGCCCAAAGAATGTCATGCAGCTGCGTCTCCGGCCCACCCAGGACGAAAAGCCCATTTTCTGTCATGATTTTTTGTCATAGAAGTAGGAGCCCACCACATCTATGATGATACCGGCTTTTGTCACAATTATCATCATAGAAGTGTCATATGTATGACAGAAAAAAAAATTCATTCGGCCAAAATGTCACGGATGTGTCTTTTTTTGTAGTGAAAGTTTTTATTATATCCCTCTTGGATGCCTATCATATTAGGACTAAATTCATAACCAAGGCAAAATACCATGTTGTTCTAAAACACTCTCAAAATAATATAAGTGAAGCATGAGAGTTCATCTATTTCTTCAAAATAAAACTACCATCGTGCTCTAAAAAGATATAGGTGAAGCACTAGAGCAAATGACAAATTACTCCAAAAGATATAAGTGAAGATCAATGAGTAGTCGAATAATTATGCAACTATGTGAAGAATCTCTAACATTTAATAATTTCATATCTCAGTATTTTGGTCAAGCAACAAGCAAAACAAAAGAAAATAAAATGATGCTCCAAGAAAAACACATATCATGTGGTGAATAAAAATATAGCTCCAAGTAAAGTTACTGGTGAACGAAGACGAAAGAGGGGATGGCATCCAGGGCATCCCCAAGCTTAGGCTCTTGGTTGTCCTTGAATATTACCTTGGGGTGCCTTGGGCATCCCCAAGCTTAGGCTCTTGCCACTCCTTATTCCATAGTCCATCGAATCTTTATCCAAAACTTGAAAACTTCACAACACAAAACTTAACAGAAAACTCGTAAGCTCCGTTAGTATAAGAAAATAAATCACCACTTAGGTACTGTTGTGAACTCATTCTAAATTCATACTGGTGTAATATATACTATATTCCAACTTCTCTATGGTTCATACCCTCCGATACTACTCATAGATTCATCAAAATAAGCAAACAACACAATGAAAAACAGAATCTGTCAAAAACAGAACAGTCTGTAGTAATATGTATCAAACGTATACTTCTCTAAACCAAAAAATTCTGAAATAAATTGTTCAACGTGAGGAATTTGTCTATTAATCATCTGCAAAAAGAATCAACATAATCTCACTATCCAGTAAAAAATGGAAGCAAAACTCGTGAGCGCTAAAGTTTCTGTTTTTTACAGCAAGATCGCAAAGACTTCACCCAAGTCTTACCAAAGGTTCTACTTGGCACTAACACTAATTAAAACATAAAAGTATAAAGCCACATCTAAACAAAGGCTAGATGAATTATTTATTACTAAGCAGGAGCAAAAAGCAAAGAACAAAAATAAAATCGGGTTGCCTCCCAACAAGCGCTATCGTTTAACGCCCCTAACTAGGCATGCTGATTTCAATGATGCTCACATAAAAGATAGGAATTGAAACATAAAGAGAGCATCATGAAGAATATAAGTAGCAAATTTTAGCCTAACCCACTTCCTATGCATAGGGATTTTGTGAGAAAACAATTGTGGGAACAAGAATCAACTTGCATAGGAAAGCAAAACAAGCATAACTTCAAGATTTTAAGCACATAAAGAGGAAACTTGATATTATTGAAATTCCTACGAGCATATATTCCTCCCTCATAATACTTTTCAGTAGAATCATGAATGAATTCAACAATATAACGATCACATAAAGCATTCTTTTCATGATCTACAACCATAGAAAATTTACTATTCTCCACATAGGCAAAATTCTTCTCATTCGGAATAGTGGGAGTATCATAATCATGACAAGTTTTAATATAATCATCACTACTTTTTATAGCATATGTGTCATCACAATAATCATCATAACTAGCAACTTTGTTCTCATCATAATCAATTGAAACCTCTTCCAAGATAGTGGAATCATTACTAAATAAAGTCATGACCTCTACCAATCCACTTTCATAATTGTCAAAATAAGATTCAACATCCTCCAAAATAGTGGGATCATTACTTCCTAAAGTTTTGACACTCTTCCATACCCACTTTCATCAATATAACCATCATAAATAGGAGGCATGCTATCATCATAATAAATTTGCATATCAAAACTTGGGAGGTTAAATATATCATCTTCATGAAACATAGCATCCCCAAGCTTGGGACAAAAATTAATTGCAGAAAATATATTCTCAAACTTGTCATTCTCATCAAACATAGCATCCCCAAGATTGGGCCTTTTCATATCATAAGCATAATCACTCTCATCATTAATAGTATGGATAGCACCAATAGTATAGCAATTATCATCATCACAGTGAGTAATAGGAGCAACATCATTTGGGAGGGATACCTTTTCACCTTTTCTCATCCGTCTTTTATTTTTCTTCTTCACATCATGTGTGGGTTTAATCCTCTTTTCGAAGCTCCTTATTAATGAGATTGGTTGAATAGGAGACTCCTCCTCATTACTTGATTCATCATAAGAAATAATAGGAGAATATTGGGAAGTCTCTTCCCTTTCGTTAGTATTCTCTTCATCTTCTATTTGTTTTCTTGTCTTTATGTATTTGGCAATATAAGGATTTTCAATGCAATTCACCGCACAATACATAAAAAATTCTTCTAGATCAAAATCAAGAAATGTATCAAGATTAAATTTTGGAATACCCTCAGTTATACATTTCATTTCTTCATACCCCAAAAGAAGACTAAGCTCTTTATGATGCTCAAGGATAACCAAGTTATCACAATTTTTGGACATGATTTGATCATGAAACAAATATCATTGGAGCTTTAAATGACCATGTTCATTGCAAAGTTCACAAGGATGGCAATAAATATTGAATCTTTCAGCATAATCATCTAGCCTTTCTTGCAACCATTTAGTTTCCAAATACTTATGCCTCTTGCAAAATCTATCTTCCCTATTTGGTGTGTGCTTGCAAGCTCTATGTATTCCACAAAAATTGACATGCTTATAAGAGACATTTTCATCATGACTAGTGCAATCGTCATTAGTACTATGGATATTCAAAGAGTTCATACTAATAACATTGCAATCATGCTCATCATTCAAAGATTTAGTGCCAAACATTCTAATGCGTTCTTCTTCTAACACTTTGGCACAATTATCAGAATCCTTATTTTCATGAAAGATATTAAAAAGATGAAGCATATGAGGTACCCTCAATTCCATTTTTTGTAGTTTTCTTAGTGATAAAACAAGAAACAAAAAGATTCGATTGTAAGATCTAAAGATATACCTTCAAGCGCTAACCTCCCCAGCAATGGCGCCAGAAAAGAGCTTGATGTCTACTACACAACCTTCTTCTTGTAGACGTTGTTGGGCCTCCAAGTGCAGAGGTTTGTAGGACAGTAGAAAATTTCCCTCAAGTGGATGACCTAAGGTTTATCAATCCGTGGGAGGCGTAGGATGAAGATGGTCTCTCTCAAGAAACCCTGCAACTAAATAACAAAGAGTCTCTTATGTCCCCAACACACCCAATACAATGGTAAATTGTATAGGTGGACTAGTTCGGCGAAGAGATGGTGATACAAGTGCAATATGGATATTAGATAATGGTTTTCGTAATCTGAAAATATAAAAAAAGCAAGGAAGCAAGTGGTAAAAGTGAGCACAAACAGTATTGCAATGCTAGGAAACAAGGCATAGGGTTCATACTTTCACTAGTGCAAGTTCTCTCAACAATAATAACATAATTGGATCATATAACTATCCCTCAACATTCAATGAAGAGTCACTCCAAAGTCACTAATAGCGGAGAACAAACGAAGAGATTATGATAGGGTACGAAACCACCTCAAAGTTATCCTTTCTGATCGATCTATTCAAGAGTCCGTAGTAAAATAACATGAAGCTATTCTTTCCGTTCAATCTATCATAGAGTTCGTACTAGAGTAACACCTTAAGACACAAATCAACCAAAACCCTAATGTCAGCTAGATATTCCAAGGTCACCTCAAGTATCCATGGGTATGATTATACGATATGCATCACACAATCTTAGATTCATCTATTCAACCAACACAAAGAACTTCAAAGAGTTCCCCAAAGTTTCTACCGGAGAGTCAATACAAAAACGTGTGCCAACCCCTATGCATAAGTTCAGGAGGTCACAGAAATAGCAAGTTAATCACCAAAACATACATCAAGTGGAACACGTGATATCCCATTGTCACCATAGATAAGCACATACAAGACATACATCAAGTGTTCTCAAATCCTTAAAGACTCAATCTGATAAGATAACTTCAAAGGGAAAACTCAATTCATCACAAGAGAGTAATGGGGGAGAAACATCATAAGATCCAACTATAATAGCAAAGCTCGTGATACATCAAGATCGTGCCGAATCAAGAACACGAGAGATAGAGATCAAACACATAGCTACTGGTACATACCCTCAGCCCCGAGGGTGAACTACTCCCTCCTCATCATGGAGAGTGCCCGGATGATGAAGATGGCCACCGGCGAGGGATTCCCCCTCCGGCAGGGTGCCAGAACGGGTCTAGATTGGTTTTCGGTGGCTACGGAGGCTTGCGTCAGTGGAACTCCCGATCTAGGTTATTTTTTGCAGGTTTCTGTATTTATAGGATTTTTGGTTGGTCTCATGTCAAGAAGGTGCCTGAGTCGTCCACGAGGCAGGCCCACACGCCTGGGGGTGGGCGCACCCCCCACCCTCGTGGACGGCCCGGGACTCTTCTGGCCCAACTCTTTCACTCCGGGGTCTTCTTTTGGTCCATAAAAAATGTCAAAAATTAGCACGTCAATTGGACTTCGTTTGGTATTCCTTTTCTGTAAAACTCAAAAACAAGGAAAAAACAGAAACTAGCACTGGGCTCTAGGTTAATAGGTTAGTCCCAAAAATCATATAAAATAGCGTATAAATTCATATAAAACATCCAAGGTTGATAATATAATAGCATGGAACAATAAAAAATTATAGATACGTTGGAGATGTATCATGCTTCACTTATATCTTTTTAAGAACGGTGTGCTTTAGTATTTTTGAAGAAATCCTCTCATGCTTCACTTAGATTTACTTGAGATTTAGTAAAAATAATTAAGAAATTATCTCATGCTTCACTTAAATTATTTCGAGAGAAGAATTTGTTTATGCTCATGTTCTTCACTGAGATTTGTTTGAGCTATCAAAAGCAACATATGAAATTAGTCCCAAAGTGATAGATATTCAAGAGGGGTATAATAAAAACATTCATGAAGATCATTGGACAAAATAAACTTGATTCCTTGTAATAGTTTTGCGATATGATGATATACTATGTGAGTCATGTTGATGAGTAATTATGCTTTAGTAAGAATATTGGTGTTAAGGTTTGTGATTCCCTATGCAAGTATGAACGTCAATAGTTATGCAATGAAATTACATCCTACTTGTGGTGCATTATTCGGTGTTAGTTATGCTTAATGCTCGCTTATGAGATTTTTCGTTTCTTGGTTGGATGCTTCTCAATCTTTTGCTAGCATTCACTTGCACTAAGTATCATCACTACTTGTGCATCCAAAATCCTTAAACCCGGTTTTGCCACATCAGTCCACCATACCTACCTATATGCGGTATTCTTTTGTCGTTCTAAGAAAATTTGTATGTGCCATCTCTAATCTTCAAAATAAATTTCTCTTTTGTGTGCTCGTACCGCTCATGAAACGCTAGGGGGTGGCTGGTATTTTTCCATGCTAGATGTGTTATTCTCAAGATGAGTGTTTATTCACTTGTCATTAGACGAGAGTACAACAAAGGTATTAGGGATGCTCAGTCCCGAAATGTAAAGTCAATTTACTTTATGTTGTCAAATAATAAATTCCTTGGAAAGTGTTTGTATGGACGACACCTATGGATTCGGTTAGCCATGGAATGTGAAAGTATGGTGGAAAAGGAATAAACTCTATTTTCTGTTTTGGAACCGCCTATGATATATCTAGCATGGAAAGTATAGGGAACTACTCAATCATTTTTGTTGACAGGAAAAGCATGCCACCCAAAATGTTTTTATCTCTATCTTTTTTCTCTTTGAGCTCTGGCGAGTCTACAAATCCCTTCTTCCCTATGCAAAGGGCCTTTCTTTTACTTTATGCAATTTTTATTTTTATTTGAGTCTCCATCTCCTCTTATAAAGCACCAAATAAGGGGCACTATGATCATACTTGAGCATTGGGTGTAGATAATATGCGAGTGTGTTTCATGAATGGATCAATGATTGAGGATAGTGGGCTAGTGATAACTTGCTTTAGTGTTGATATTTTGAAAGACATTGTTGCTTGTTGATATGCTTGAGTATTGAAATCTTCATGTTAAAACTAGACTATTGCTTTGAATCATATAAAGGCCCCAATGTCCATGCCACAAAGAAAAGAATATGTCATAAACATGTTAGGCAGCATTCCACATCAAAAATTCTGCTTTTATCATTTACCTACTCGAGGATGAGCAGGAATTAAGCTTGGGGATGCTGCTACGTCTCCAATGTATCTATAATTTTTTTATTATTGTAGACCTACGGGTCCATAGTTAGTAGCTAGATGGCTTCCTCTCTCTCTTATGATTCTCAATACAATGGTCCCTTGGAGATCTATTTCATGTAACTCTTTTGCGGTGTGTTTGTTGGGGTCCGACGAACTTTGAGTTTATGATTAGGTCTATGTTTTTTATCCATGAAAGTTATTTGAGTCTTTTGATTTATTATATGCACGATTACTTCTTAGAATCTTGGGTTTAGTTAGTCCGACTAGATTGATTTTTCTTGTCATGGGAAGAGGTGCCTTGTCATGGGTTCGATCATACGGTGCTCGATCCTAGTGACAGAAGGGGAAACGGCATGTATGTATCATTGCTATTAAGGATAACAAGATAGGCTCTATTCCTATATGGGTAGATATTGTCTACATCATGTCATCATTCTTATTGCATTACTCCGTTTCTCCATGAACTTAATACACTAGATGCATGCTGGATAGTGGTCGATGTGTGGAGTAATAGTAGTAGATGCAGACAGGAGTTGGTCTACTAATCTTTGACATGATGCCTATATAATGATCATTGCCTGGATATCGTCATGATTATTTGAAGTTCTATCAATTGCCCGACAGTAATTTGCTTAGCCACCGTATGCTATTTTTTCAAGAGAAGCCACTAGTGAAATCTATGGCCCCGGGTCTCTTCTTTATCATATTTGCCTTTGAGATCTAATTTTACTTGCTTTTATTTTCAGATCTATTAATCCAAAAACCCAAAAATACCTTGCTGCAATTTATTGTTATTTATTTTATCTCGTGTTCATGCGAATCTATCTGTCCAATCTACTACAATTTTACATATCTTTTACCCGGGAGGGATTGACAACCCCTCTTTTACGTCGGGTTGCAAGTATTTGTTCTTTGTGTGCAGGTGTTGTTCACTTAGTGTTGCGTCATTCTCCTACTGGTTTGATAACCTTTATCTCATCACTGAGGGAAATACCTATCGTAGTTGTGCTGCATCATCCCTTCCTCTTTGGGGAAATACCGACGTACTTCAAGCCGCACCATATGTATCTCTCATCGACATTACATTCATGTATTAGACATTCATTTCAATTGCCGGTGTTCATCCTTTTAAATTGTATAGCCATGTTAGTTTTATTTCCATTTTTTGTATGTTTGAAAAACTTTGAAATCTAAAAATATTTATCGCTTCTTTTCCATTTTTCTTTCTTGTTTAATATTATGTAGTATTAAAAAGAAAACACAAAAATATTTCTTGTTCTTATTTTACTTGTTGGGAGCTTTCCCGTGTAAATAGTTTTCTCAGTTTTCGTTCTTTCTTTCCTTTCTTCAGAAAACAAAAGCTCCAAAAATATTTCAGTGCGTTTCTCTGAAATTCTTTTCTTTTCTTTGAGTCGTCGTAAGGAGAAGACCACGATGAAATTATTGAATGGCGCTCATATGCATTATTGTTAACCTAACAAAGAGCCCATATTAACTTGTCTTCTCCTTTGAATAAAATGTTGCAGATTACAGCTTAGTCTTGCACTATTATTATTTTCAGATCATTCAGCTGTGCAAGTGAAAGGCAATAATGACGATATTTGATGAAGTGACTGTGGCAAAGAAAAGTTGGTATGAACTCCTCTTGTTTTTGTTTCTGCAAAACTTTTTAGCTCATCGTTCTTGAGTCAGCTTATTTTGAGTAAACATGTTTATGATGACAAGAGAGATTATAATTGCTCATGCCATGCTTAAATAACTAGGAGTGGATAATGATTTATCTTGAGTGTCAATCTGCATTAAAATGGTTATGATGTAGTATGATTGAATGGTATCTCCCTGTCGGGGCTCAAGAACGACACCTATGGGATAAGAGGGAATTCCTACTATGATTTCCGGGGCGTGGGGCTGTAAAAAGAGCAGGTTTAGAAGATCAACGCGGGAGGGGGGAGTTTATCCAGGTTCGGGCCATAGATCGTGCGTAATACCCTAGTCCTGCTGGTTTGTGTTTATCTGGTGTTCTTGGACTAGCTACAAACCATGCAGTGTCCGAAAAGTCTGAATCCTCTCACAGTACACCACGGGCCTCCTTTTATAGTCAAAGGGGCTGCCACAGTGGCACACAGGAGGTGGAAAGTTGTATAGTAGTCGAGTTTATTGCCTGACATCACGGGACAAAACACATTAAATGCGCTACTTGGGTGTCCTCTTGCTGTATCGGGGACGGCAACGAAGCCCGTCCCATCCGTCGCCGCTTCGCCTTGCTTCGACACGCGTCCAGGTCAACGAGGCATGCAGCGCCATGTAGGTTGGCAGGCTGCTGAGCTAGCATGGTGGCAGGGTCTTCACGAAGATCTGCATGCCACCACGTAGGTGCTTGACTAGTTGGATTAGGAGCCACATACTGCCATGTGGGTACCTTTTTAGTTGGTGGGTCGGCCGCTGAGTTGGGGTGGCGACGGGGCGGTAAGGCCTTGCCGCGGTCTTGCTGATCTTCCTGGCAAGGGTCTTTCCTGGGCCTTGTTGGCGCCCTCGGTAAGAGTATCGCCGGGGCCTCGTGGGTATCTTTAGCAGGAGCCTTGCCAGGGCCTCGTGGGCATCCTTGGCAATGAGCCTTGTTGTTATCTTGTTTCTTGGTTCCTATCTAGGCCTCATAGGCTCTTTTTCTTCAGAAAGGTCTGCATGCCACCACAGAGGCGCCTCCCGAGCCTTGGTTTTGATGTGGTTGATGGCGTCAGGACTCTTAGACTCAAGGGTGGAGGCCTTGTTTGTGTTGGGAAAGTCGCCCCGGCAAGGCTCTTGCCGGGGCCATGAAGGCCACTCCGGCAAGGGCCTTGCCGGGGGAGTTTCACCTTGCCCCTCTGCTCTTCATGCCTCTAGTCTCGAGCACGGCTCTAGTAGCCTTGTGTCTTTGCTTCCTCTTCTATCCCGCCAAGCGCAGCCGCAGGCGTGTGGCTGCGACTGCCCGCGCACAACTAAAGGGGTACAAAAAGGACCCCTACTTTGGTACACCGACAGGAGCCCCGGGGCCTGGGCCACATATAAGAGTGGGGCGTTTTTGGGCCAGGCCCAGAACGGTGCGAGGGCGCACGTGCGGCGGAGTTTTACCGCAGTAACTCCCTCGCCAGTTGCGCTTCCCCACGGCCTGCATTGAATGCGTGACGTGGGGGTCGTGCATGGAATGACCGCAGCATGCTCGCGTCATCCTTTGATGAATAGTAAAGAGGCGGCTTGCGTGTCCCTTTTAAAACTGCAGGGCCGCTGCTCATTTACTCTATCTACCTTGGAACCGTCATTCCATGTTTCCCACTACACCTGCCCCTTGTGCCACGTACGTCGCATCCACGGCGTGGGGTAGCTAACAGACACACGGGATATGGCCAATTTTTACACGCCTTTGATTGGGCGGGGAGGGCGGTCGATGGCCTTGCTCGTTGCCAACTTAATGAGCCGGACCAGAATAGGTTCTTCAGAGGCATAGAGCCAGTCTTTTAGCCTTCCCTGCTCAGCTATAAAAAGGGGGCTCAGGAGGAGGAGGAGGAGCATCTCCCCTTCGTCTCCATTCTCCATCCACTGCCATGGCGAGAGGGCATGGTCGTAGCCGTTCTCCCGCAGAGGCGACCAGGTCTTCCTCCCGCCAAAGAGCTGTGGCGGTCAAGGAAGAGCCGGACGCCCAAGTTGAAGGCCACACTCGAGGCAGAGGTGTCGGCCGGGGTCGCGGTCGGCGAGCCGGTCGAGGCAAAGGTGGGCGTGGAAGGGGGACACCCGCGTCGTCACCATCTCCTCCGGCTTCATCGAGCGGCCATGTCGGGAACAGAACGCTGGAGTTTATCCTGCAGTTGCACGAGCCGCCGCGCAGCTGCCTTCGCCTTCCCGAGGCGTTTCCAAGGGTGTTGGAGATCAACCGGACACCAAGGTTACGGCTTCACATGGAGGGGTGTTGCCATGGCGATATGTGGGTGAACACAAGGTTCCCCGCCCCTCATGTGATGCTCCTTCATCGGGGCTGGAAAACCTTTGCACGTGCCCATTGCTTGATGGATGGGCACGTCCTCTACTTCAAGCTAGCGGAGAGCAACCTGCTCTCCGTCAAGGTCTTCGGGCGCTCGGGACACAGGCTAGGGTGCTGTGCAGAGAGCTCGACCGATGATGAAAGCTCCTCCTCGGGTGACAGTGACGAGGAGGACAGCGACAACGACGACAAGGGTAGTGGGAGGGAGGATGACGGGTCTGACCAGGCGTCGGACACACCGTTACTGGGAGACGCTGGTAGCACCATCATCTGCATCGCCAGCTCCTTGAACTTCTCGGGGTCGTCGCCTTGGGCGGATGGCGTTGGAGGGACGGGTGTCGGTGTCAAAACCGGCGGATCTCGGGTAGGGGGTCCCGAACTATGCGTCTAAGGTGCATGGTAACAGGAGGCAGGGAACACGATATTTTACCCAGGTTCGGGCCCTCTTGATGGAGGTAAAACCCTACATCGTGCTTGATTTATTCTTGATGATATGGGTATTACAAGAGTTGATCTACCACGAGATCGGAGAGGCTAAACCCTAGAAGCTAGCCTATGGTATGATTGTATGTTGTCCTACGGACTAAAACCCTCCGGTTTATATAGACACCGGAGGGGGCTAGGGTTACACAAGGTCGGTTACAAAGGAGGAGATATACATATCCGTATTGCCTAGCTTGCCTTCCACGCCAAGTAGAGTCCTATCTGGACACGGGACGAAGTCTTCAATCTTGTATCTTCATAGTCCAACAGTTCGGCCAAAGGATATAGTCCGACTGTCTGGAGACCCCCTAATCCAGGACTCCCTCAGTAGCCCCTGAACCAGGCTTCAATGATGATGAGTCCGGCGCGCAATGTTGTCTTCGGCATTGCAAGGCGGGTTCCTCCTCCGAATACACCACGGAAGAATTTGAATACAAGGATAGTGTCCGACCCTGCAAAATAAGTTCCACATACCACCGTAGAGAGAATAATATTTCCACAAATCTTAATCTGTTGACACGCTTTGGCAACATGACATCAGGCCATGGCTCGGTGATTATTCAAACCGTTTTTCTTCAACCAGCTCCACACATAACGCGAGGCGGTTTCTTGACACGTCTTGTCAAAGCAGAGATCGTGTTCCCCTAATTACGGGATTCTCATCAATACGGTCGTGGGTAACCCAACCGTGCCTAGGACTCCTAGATTTTAGGCAAGTCCCAAACGACTACAAGGAGGACGCTTGATATTCACCCTCTTTATAAAGGGACAAGGCTTTTACTTTTTTCCCTCCTGTGCTCAATCGAATCTTTCCCCCGCCTCGAGTTCTAACACCCAAAGCCTAGGTCAGGTGCTTCGGACCTTCAATCATGTCCGGATCTAGCCTTCAAGGCCGGTGGATGCCCTCCTCCGTTACAGAAGAGGATATCAAGAAGTTGAGGGAGTCCAAATACCTGACCGCCGAGGTTTCGCATCGGCTTCCTGCCCGAGGGCAGGTCATCCCTACTCCCGAACCCAACAAGAACGTTGTGTTCATCTCCCACTTCCTCTAAGGTCTAGGCCTCACTTTGGATCCCTTTGTTAGGGGTTTGATGTTCTATTATGGGCTAGATTTCCACGATCTAGCCCCGGAATCCTTTCTCCACATCTCGGCATTTATGGTCGTATGTGAGGCCTTCCTCCGCATTACCCTTCACTTCGGCATGTGGTTCAAGACCTTTGACGTGAAGCCGAAGATGGTCGAGGGGCAGCATGTAGCGTGCGGAGGCGCATTAATAAGCAAAATCGCTGGAGCTCCATGGCCAAAGGGTTCCTTTCCAGGGGTGTCCGGGTTATGGCAACGGGAGTGGTTTTACATCACAGCTCCCAGAAGTGCAAAGTGGGTGGCTGCCCCTGCTTTCCGCTCGGGCCCTCCACCACAACTGATGTCATGGATTAGCAGAGGGCTGAGCTGGGGTCCAGCCAAGGACATGCCTATACTGCAGAGCCGCGTTCAAGATCTCTTCGAAGGAGATTTCAGTCTGGTTATGGTGGTGCAAGTCATGCTGGTTCGTCGAGTCCAGCCTTGCAAACGCCGGCCCCTCCACATGTGGGAGTTCAACCCAGAAGGACCGCGCACTATTCAGAATTTCCTTGGCCTGACGCATGAGGAGATGTATAAATCATTCTTCGGACCCCAAATAGAGTGTCCGGATACTACCAAGGACGTGGGCTTGAGCAGCAACCGCACCGCCGACCAAGTAAGCAATCCTCTAGCCGAACACACCGTCTTTCATTTATCATGATGTCATTCTGAGAAATCGCTCTTTGACCAGGAATGGCTAACATAGGCGAAGATGATTCAGTGTTCGGCCCCCCTTCCTGAGGGTTTGGACAATCCGCCACTGGAAAAGATGCTCGAGATAGCACCTTGCCCGAAGCCCTCAAAGGAAGATAAAATGGGGAATAATGAGGGCGAAAGCGGGCCCCCATTGCTACCAATCCCAATCGAGTGAATGAGCGCCTCAGTGAAGGAGGATAACCAAGGGGAAGATTCTGACCTTCTCTCACTCCGGGGAAGGAAGAGGACTACCTCTGAAGATCCTAAAACCAAGGCTTCCAAACGGGAGAAGAAATCTCCACCAGAGGTTCCTGCCTTGGAGGGTGCTCTTGCCGCACAAAGTCCGCGCGGAGAACAGCCCTCTAACGAGCTGTAAGTAATCAAAAAGTACTTTAATAGTGAAGATATACTACCTTACCTTTGAGGAAAATAACCGAAGCATTTATCTTGCAGTTCGGATCTTAGCCCTTCTTAGCAGAGCTCATCTTCGGGGGATCTTCTTCCGGAGATGATGGAAAGTGAAACGCCTCCCCCGACTCCCCCGCTCAAGAAGCAGGCGACCTTGAAGTGTCGTCATGGAGGGCCTCGCCGGATCAGGTGTGGCCAGAAGATAATCCTAGTCCCCAGTATCCGGCTCTTGAAGAGAGCAACCAAAAGAATCCGACACCGTCTGGTATGCGGTCGGACACACTGAGGGATTTGCTAAAGCGAGCGACCATCTCGGAAGAACACCGTACGTTGATGGGTATGGTGATGGAAAGGATTTTGTCCGCCGAAAGCGGGTTGCATGACGCCTTTATGAGTCTAATCACGGGCTTTGAGGTACGTAAAATGATGTACATTTGTGATCGTACCACACATTTTTAGGTGTGCCCTGTGTAGATAGTAGCCCCTGAGACTCTGGTTGTCGCCGAGGACGGCGGCAAACAGAGGATCGTAGTCCCAGGTAATAACCAGACTGCCTTCATGTGCAGGTGGTTGAAGCTCCGGTGGCTAGCCGGACTCATGAGTTTGCCGAACTAAAGCTGCAACTAGATGTGGTGGATGCCGACATCGAGCTTGTTAAGAAGAGGCTTGACGAGGCGCAGGGTAAGTGATATTTTCTGGTGGATGTGACATAGTAAGAGCAGCGTGATGCCAGTATCTTTAACATTTTGTGACTGCAGATGGAGCTGCCACCATGGAAACCCTTCGGGCAGAACTTGCCCGAGCCAAAGAATAATCAAGGAGTAGTAATGCGGATGCTTTGAAGGTGGTCGAAGAGTTGAAAGCCGAGATGGACATGCATTGCAAGAGCAAAGAGAAAATGGCCAAGATGGATGCAAAGTTAAAAGACACTGCCGACCGTTGCCAGTTCCTTGAAGAAGAAACCCGAGACAAGGCGACAGACCTTGAAAAGGCCACGATGGCGACCAAAGACACCCGTTCTGCCATGAGAGCGAAGAAGGAGGAACTGCATGAAGCCTGTGATATTGTGGCTGGGAAGCTCTTTTTGCTGCGGAGGAAGTTCGGAGATCCGCGGTATGCCCCTCTGGATCGGCTGTGGAGTTCGGCGGACGCATATCTGGACTTGGTGGCGAGCGCTGTCGATGCGGCCGAATACTTCCGAGATCAAACAGATCAGGAAGTGGACAAGCTGTTCTGGTCGCAGTTCAACGTGCCAGAGCATCTGCTTCCATTGACCGATCAGCTAGCTGAATGGGCCGAACTCAATAGGTTGTCCGGACTTTCCATGAGGTCCATCATAGATCATCTGTGGCCGGAAAAGCCGAAGCCGAATAGCTATTTCAGCTTAGTGCAGCAGTTCCTTGGTGTGGTGTCGCGCATCAATGCGATGAAGAGGTTGGCGTGCATAGAAGGCTCGTGGATGGCCCTTGCCCGTGTCAAAGCATACTGGGCGGATATGGATACTACCACTGTTGTGGCACAGGGTTCGGCCATAGGCCGAGTGGCTGCCGAGCACTATTTTGAAGAAGTTCTTGAGGGTGCTCGTTTGATAGAGGCCCAGTGCTCGAAGAATATTATGTTTGGGTGACATGTATTCCTATTGTAAAAACAATGTTTTTATTAAATTTATCAAGGTTGTATTTATACTTTTGCCCGAAAGTAATATGATGCCTCCTGTGCGGCCGTTTATGTATACATGTGTATAACTTGAAAGATTGCAGTCGTCGGCATCATCCCCCACGCATATAATGCGGGGGTGTTCGGAGAAGACGCGTATTCATACTTAATCCAATGTCTTGGTCCTAATAAGGAGGTGATGGCGCAGCGAACTAGGCAACCAGACTATAATGCTTTAACACTTTCACTTAGCCACAGGAGTTTGACAGTGGGGCTACTATATAGCCCCTGGTGGCTCCGCACTTATCCGAATTCGGGGTGCGTACATGCCTGGCCGGGAAACAGCCCCGTTAAGGCGGAGGAATTCTAACATTCCGATAGGTCATCGAGTGGTTGACCATTCTCACGCTATATCATGACAGTCAGTTTTTGGCTTTCTCTACTGAGGTCCTCGTCCGGATGAACCAGGGCACAATCGCAGTAGTTCTCCTGGTGCCGCCTTAGCCGATAGAGCGGAACGTAAGGCAGCAAAACACAGGAGCCGGGAAAACCCAACATTTGACCAAGGACATGATTCGGAGCTGATGCATATAAGGCCAAACTCGCGACGCCGAACACTCCCTAAGGTATTCGGTCTTTATGGTGTAAACCGGGTCTAAACAGTGCCCTTTGTAAGAAGCCCCTGGTGTCTAGGTACGTGCATTATTCTGACGTGGCCACATGCCAAGACGTCAGCATCCTCCTCAATAGTACTGAGAATCCGAGCGATGTGTATCAACAAGAGACAGTAAGAAAGGTTTACGCAGGGTCTTAATCTAAAAAGAATCCTTGGAAGGGGCCCTTGCTGCACGTCTGCGCCTGTGTCTCCGTTGTGTCGTATCCTGGACGGGTGTAGCACGATGGTCATCTGTAAAAGAGAGGAACTTAGGTGAAAAGTTGTCGTGCAAAAAGGTAGGTTTAAAGAAACCATGTACAATTCAGGATGAGTAAAAATTGCCACTTGTCTGTGCATTTTGAGACCCTTGTATTTGTAATAGGGGTGTGGCCATCAAACCTGTATGAAATACATATAGCTGCGTCAGACTCGTCTAACCATGTCCCTAGTCTTGACGACCTATCGAGTGCTTTAGTTGGTGAGGCTGTTTTAGTGTGCGGCTACCACGGCAGCCACACTCTCTTCGGCGCGCTTGGATCGCTCAATATTTCCATTTACTGTAGTGATGCCACGTGGACCGGGCATCTTAAGCATGAGGGAGGCGTAATGCGGTATTTCATTAAAGCGAGCGAAAGCTTCGCATCCGAGTAGTGCTTGATAGCCACTTTGGAACGGAGCAATGTGGAAGGTTAAATTTTCACTACGGAAGTTATCGGGGAAGCCGAATATAACCTCCAGTAGCAGGGAGCCCATGCAATGAGCCCCTGGGCCTGGCATTACTCCTTTAAAGGTAGTATTGCTATGGAAAATTATCGTTGGGTCTATCCCCATTTTGTGGACTGTGTCCTGATATATCAGGTTTAGACTGCTGCCACCGTCCATCAAGACTCATGTGAAGAGGTATCCGTCAATTATTGGGTCTAATACCAAGGCAGCCCATCCTGCACGCCGGATACTTGCTGAGTAATCCCGATGGTCGAAAGTGATCGGTTGAGACGACCAGTGGCAGGACTCCGCGGTGATAGGCCCTTGGGCATATTTCTCTGGGAGTGCCGCATTGTTTCTCCCCTTGATCACGTGTAACACGTTTACTGTTTTGACTTCTAGTGGAAATTTCTTTTGTTCCCCAGTGCTTTGCTTGCGAGGCTCATCCTCATCTTCGCTTGGTGTATCCTGCCCCTTATGTTCGGCATTGAGCTTGCCGGATTTGCTTGAAGACCCAACATTCTCTGTGGGTATGATTTGCAGGGTTATCGGGGGTGCTATGGATCTGACATATCTGGTCGAGAATTTTGTTTAGGCTGGACAGTTCATCTCTGGCGCCTTTAGAGGGCGGCTTTTGTTGACCTGGCCGAGAGCTTCTGAATCCGGCGTTTACCGCCGTGCTCTTCAAGCTGTCTTCTTTATTCCGACGCTTATTATTTTTGCTGCGTCGTGATTTCCCGTTTCCATCTCTAACTTCGGATGTACTTGGGTCGCTGGTGCTGCATCGGGCTAGCCAGCCGTCCTCGCCCGCACAAAAGCGGGTCATGAGGCTTGTTAATGCTACCATTGTTCTCGGCTTTTCTTGGCCGAGGTGTCTGGCAAGCCATTCGTCTCGGACGCTGTGTTTAAAAGCTGCCAAGGCTTCGGCGTCCGGACAGTCGACTATTTGGTTATTTTTAGTAAGAAACCTGTTCCAAAGCTTTCGGGCTGACTCTCCGGGCTGTTGAGTTATATGACTTAAATCGTCCGCATCCAGAGGTCGAACATAAGTCCCTTGAAAATTTGCCCCAAAAGCGTCTTCGAGCTCTTCCCAGCTTCCAATGGAGCTTTCGGGGCGGCTTTTAAGCCAGTGCCGAGCTGGCCCTTTGAGTTTGAGGGGTAAATACTTAATGGCGTGGAGATCATCTCCTCGAGCCATATGGATATGGAGGATATATTCCTCAATCTAGACCCTAGGGTCTGTTGTTCCGTCGTATGCCTCTATGTTTCCGGGTTTGAATACTTCTGGAAATTCATGGTCCAGCACCTCGTCGGTGAAACATAGGGGGTGTGCGGCACCCCTGTATCTGGGTGTACCGCGTTGTTCGGATGTTTGTTTTGTTGCATCGTATGCTGGAGCGCGCTTGCATGATCCATAGATGGATCTGGTTGCGCCGTCCTTTTGATGCGAGCCCTCGCGTGGATCACGTATTGGCTTATGTGCGGCGTTGTTTGCCGCTCTATGTTGGCTGTGACATCGTCTATCCGGCCAGATGGCCGTTTTAATTTTTGGTTGCGGGCGATCTAAGGCTGTAACGCCCTGAGACTGATGTGCCAGGTGTCTTCGAGTTATTCGCTGCTGTTGCCATGTCTTTTGCTTGCGTGTTGCATTTCATCTTGTTATCATGTGCATTACCCTTGTCACCCTCTCAAACGATTGCACCATCACTTCTCCTTCCTTCCCTTTTCTTCCATTCTTTGCAAGTGCCACTTTGCCTCCACCATAAATGTTCATCTTTTCACCAATATTCTAACACCATATACCTAGCCTCTCTGTCAAATTTCATCTCAATTGGAATTGTTTTGGTTAGGGTTTAAAATGGTTCAAGTTTGAATTTAATTCAAACTTGAATTATTGTACTTCCTTTAATAATCTCCAAACCACTTCTATTAATTAGAGAACATTTTCAAGATCATGAGAATATTTTTATATTTCTCTAGCTCCTCTCCTTTTCCCCTGCTCTTTTCTTTTTGTATTTCTGTCTGAAGAAATGGAAAAGAAAGCAGCAGCAGCAGTGCAACCCAGCAGCAGCCGCCTACCTGGGCCTCGGCCTCCTAGGCCGGCCCAGCCAGCCCCGTGCGCCAGCAGGCCGAGCACATCCGTCAGCCCGCTCAGCCACCCGCACCTTTCCCTCTCATGCTATTCTCACCCGCGCCTTAGCCTACCCCCGCTAGCCCCTCGACACGTGGTCGCTTCGGCCCCACCTGTCAGCGCCTCCCTGTAGCACCGCACCCACCTTTCCCTTTCCTCTCGCCATCGCCATGGGGACCGCGAGCACGAGAGCACCGTCGCGCCGTTCCGTCGCCCTAGCCCCTTTTAATCTAGCGCCTCGTACCCTAGGTTTCCCTTCTTTCCCTCTCCTCCCTCCGCCGTCGCCGTAGGTGAGTCGCCCACCATAGCCATCGCCTTTTTGGTCCCGAGCGAGTTCGTGAGAGCGAGCTCGTCGCCGGCATGCCTCCAGCCAGAACCATCCGACTTCACCGTGCGCGTCATCTTCCCTGACATCGTCTACATCGCCTCCGACCACGATGGCGCCGCGGGCATCAAGATGGTGTCGCCTGCACCCTCGTCTTCCTCCTCCGCTCGTCTTCTTCATGGAGCCGAACGCCTCAATGATCAGCACCTCCTCGCACCTCTGCCATCGTGATTCCAGCCTCTTGCTTGATCGAATAGCTGGCATTGTTGAGCCTAGAACAAGGTTTTGAGTCTTTTTGGATTATATATATCGGAGAGTTAGGACTTCTTTTTACTCCTCAGTCCCTTCATCGCTCTGGTAAGGCATCCTAACGTAGAGTTTTGACTCTTCTCTTCTCAAATTTCACTTAAAAAAATTTAGGATCACGCTTGTATCTTGGAATCGTTCCGATGGTTTTGTGATGAGAACATTGTTCTTGGTGCCTCCTGTCATTTAGGGGTTGTGGCAGTGTCCCGGGGAGTTGAGCTCCGAGGTGTTGTCGTCACAATTTTATCGTTGCAGTTCTGGAATACCTGAGTTTAGTTTTCGCCGACATCGAAAATCTATTTTATTCAGTTGTTGGTGAGATAACCTCGACGCCACCCAGTACTAGGGCGGGAGTTCGAGCGTATTTTCATAACTCGTATAACGGATGCTTTTTGAAGGTTGAGGTAAACGATTTCCGAAGGTTTCTTGGTTATGTGTTGAAGGATGGATACAGCTGGATGTAGGATTTGTTAGTTTGAGTGAGATATTATGCTTCCCCTGTATCCCCAACACCTGATTGCATAACCGGGAAAATTTCGGGAGTTTATAAGTGGGAATTCAAGTAGCTCTTAGGATATCTTTCCGACAGATGTATGATATGAAATTGGGGTTCGACGTCTAGTGGTCCGCCTATCCACGATTGGTTTTACAGTGGTCTTGCTGTGTCTTAAAGAGTCCTTGGCTATGCCGACTCGGGGATGCTTCGTATGTCATGTGCACTGCCTTGTACATGATGGTGTTGTATGATCGAGCCCGTGTAGGCCCCACCACAAAAACTTTGGACGAAGTCTCTATCATATGTTTGTTCCGGCTTATTCTGCAAGCCAATCCTTTGTTTTGTTTTCAGTTCTGGTATTCGAGTTGCTTCGAAGTCAAATGTTGATTCCATACCTTCTTTAAACGGTGT
Source organism: Triticum aestivum (assembly GCF_018294505.1). NCBI lineage: Eukaryota > Viridiplantae > Streptophyta > Magnoliopsida > Poales > Poaceae > Triticum > Triticum aestivum. The sequence goes on along the minus strand of NC_057800.1, from coordinate 592,442,043 downwards.
TCTCATATTCCTATGTGAATACCAAACCCTCTTGATTATCGAGGTTGTCATGTTAATTCTTTTTCAACCGGCGTGTTTCTCTTCAAGTGGATCCAATCTTGTCAACATTCACAAGATCAATTATCAGTTCTTCTCAACGGTGTTTGTTTTATCCGTCCCAAGTTGTCTTTGTTTTCCCGCCCTCCCACCCTTGTTTCTTCAAGGACTCGGATCTCTAAATCAAGTATCCATCTTATGGATGTGAAATCTCTTCATTCCTTTATGTCAGTATTCTTATCCGGTGATTTTCATGAAGATGATAAAGGAAGCTTCAAGTTTATCATTCTTTGTTCTTTTATCTTCCCTGGTGTTTTCAATGCAATCTTTCGATGGTGATCACATCCTTTTCCTTATTTTCAAATGTTTTTCTCATGCTGGTGCACCTCTTTATTATTCACTTCTCGGTATTCATTTGTCTTGGAGTGCTAAAGATATCTCAGGAGACTCGTATTCTCATTCAAGATCCATTCAACCTATTTTCGAGGGTGTTATCTCATTCAAACCATTTAATTCAACCGGTGAATTCTCCTTTTCAAGTAATCGTTCTACGGTGTTTCTTTTGAGTGGTCCCTAACCCACATGTCTTTTCCCAGGATCTTACCTAACTCTTCTTATTTTTCCCGGAGCTATCCTCAAATTTCTTTTCGAAGTTTGACGTAAGAATGAATTTTCATCAGTCACATGTGTTTCTTCAAGATCTCTCAATTTCTTTTCATCGTTGGCTCAATCTCTTCGCTTTTGATTCTTCCGACGCATCTAAACAATTCATGGTGGTGTTTCCCATCGGCATTCTCTGCATTTGAAGACCGGAGAAGAGTTTTTTTCCTCCATATCTTGCTCCATTCTCTTCAAGATTCATGGCTCTAGCTTCGTGCTATCATCTCATTATTGGTTAGATTGTGAGAATTCTTTTCTTCCTTCTAGAGTAATTCAGAGTATTTTCATTTTGATTCTCCGAAGCCCATCATTTCAAAAGACTTATTCATTCTCAGCTTTCAGCTATCATTCTCCAAATCTTACCGGTGCATCGTTCAAGTGATCTCTAATCAGTTTGTGATCCCTTCGTTCTCATGTATCTAGATTGTCTCAAGTTTGTTCGTTCATTTGCTAATTCTTACCAGTGATTCATCCTTTACTTCGTTCATTTAATTCTTTCGGTCGTTCGTTCAAGATGTCTCTTCCTTCGTTATCATATCAATTCACTCGTTCTTTCCAATCCTATCGGTGTTTCATTGAAGACCTTTCCAAGTTGACGCTATATCTATCTTAATTCCTTTCTACGAGAATAAGTAGTATGCCAAAGCCATTTATTGTCACCAATTTAATTGGTGAGGGATACGCATAATGTAATTCTTTTTCTGGTTTCTTCCAAGTGATTAATTCGTTATTCCAGAGGCTCTTCAAATTCTCGGTTTCATTTGTTTCATCTTCTCTTTTTCCCGGAGTTCCAACCTCTTTCAATTATATCACCACGAAGATTCATCTAAATTGTTGTAAGGTTTGACCTTCAGTTTTCAACTTCTTTTCGTTATCCTTTTTATTACCGGAGTTCTTCATGGATGTTCTACATGAAGGTTTCATCAAGGATTTAATTCCTTCTCGAAGTTTTCATCGAGATTCTTTTAAGGAGCTCAAGCATTCTTCATCTCGCAATCCGGAGTGCAATTCTTTCTTTCGTATCATTGGAGGTGGTATTATGTCATTCTTGATAATTTGAGTTCATGTTTCATAAGACCATAGCAAGCTTATCCTTTTCGTTGTTGTTAATCCAACAACTCCTTTCTAGCATATGTTGTAAGCGTGCTCTCTCAAGATCTTGTTTTCTCCTCCGTTCATTCCATTCCATTCTCTCATTTCTTCCGGAGGCATTGTGATGTTGCTCTCTTCACTCATTATTTCGGATTGTCAGGACCATGTTCTTTTCGTGCTTATCCATTTAACCAGAGTGTCGTGCCTTCTTTCCAAGTTCTCTTATCTTATCATGTTTTCCTTCCTTCTCAACCGGAGTGCTGTCCGAAACCTTTCTTACCCTTGTGCCATTCTTTCAATAGTTCCGGAGGTAGTGTGTTGTTGATTTCATCAAGTATCGTCCAATTTTTCCCAAGATCATGTTTGATTCCTTCCATTTACAGTCGGAGTGCTGTCAAAATTATATCATTCTTATTCCTTCTCTATCTTGTTTTTATCGGAGTGGTTTCAATATCTATCTTGGCACTTAACCTACAAGGTCCTCGTAATGTTCCTTGTTCCTCTTTTCGAACAGAGTGTTTTCAAATTCGTTCATCTTCATTGTATTCTTTCTTTCAAGTTGTTCAACTTTTCAAGGTTCTTTGGTTTCACTCGTTTGTCAAGAAGCAACTTAGTTTTACCTCTTCTCTTTCTCTTCCGTTTTCCCTCCGGTGCCATTCTAGATCTCGGGACGAGATCCTCTCGTAGTGGTGGAGTGTTGTAACGCCCCGACACCGATGTGCCAGGTGTCTTCGAGTTATTCGCTGCTGTTGCCATGTCTTTTTCTTGCGTGTTGCATTTCATCTTGTCATCATGTGCATTACCCTTCTCACCCTCTCAAACCATTGCACCATCACTTCTCCTTCCTTCCCTTTTCTTCCATTCTTTGCAAGTGCCACTTTGCCTCCACCATAAATGTTCATCTTTTCACCAATATTCTAACACCATATACCTAGCCTCTCTGTCAAATTTCATTTCAATTGGAATTGTTTTGGTTAGGGTTTAAAATGGTTCAAGTTTGAATTTAATTCAAACTTGAATTATTTTACTTCCTTTAAAAATCTCCAAACCACTTCTATTAATTAGAGAACATTTTCAAGATCATGAGAATATTTTTATATTTCTCTAGCTCCTCTCCTTTTTCCCCTGCTCTTTCCTTTTTGTATTTCTGTCTGAAGAAATGGAAAAGAAAGCAGCAGCAGCAATGCAACCCAGTAGCAGCCACCTACCTGGGCCTCGGCCTCCCAGGCCGGCCCAGCCAGTCCCGCGCACCAATAGGCCGAGCACACCCGCCAGCCCGCTCAGCCACCCGCACCTTTCCCTCTCATGCTATTCTCACCCGCGCCTTAGCCTACCCCCGCTAGCCCCTCAACACGTGGTCGCTTTGGCCCCACCTGTCAGCGCCTCCCTGTAGCACCGCACCCACCTTTCCCTTTCCTCTCGCTTTCACCATGGGAACCGCGAGCACGAGAGCACCGTCGCGCCGTCCCGTCGCCCTATCCCCTTTTAATCCAGCGCCTTGTACCCTAGGTTTCCCTTCTTTCCCTCTCCTCCCTCCGCTGCCGCCGCAGGTGAGTCGCCCACCATAGCCATCGCCTTTTTGGTCCCGAGCGAGTTCGTGAGAGAGAGCTCGTCGCCGGCATGCCTCCAGCCAGAACCATCCGACTTCGCCGTGCGCGTCATCTTCCCTGACATCGTCTATGTTGCCTCCGACCACGATGGCGCCGCGGGCGTCAAGATGGTGTCGCCTGCACCCTCGTCTTCCTCCTCCGCTCGTCTTCTTTACGGAGCCGAACCCTCCATGATCAGCGCCTCCTCGCACCTCTGCCATCGTGATTCCGGCCTCTTTGTCTTGTCCTACGGGACCCCGGTGAGCAGCCTCCCCTCCTCGCTCTCCCTCGACGTCGTTTGCTTCCGTTCAGCCTCGATATGTCATGTCAGAGACTTGTCGCTGTAACCTCGCCTTGCGCACGAAACAGAGCACCTCGCTCTTTATCTGTAGGTGCATCCACGTACTCCATGCTATGCTCGCGTCCTTGCCAGTTTCCTCGCACGCACGCGCCCCCGCATGCCTCGCCCGCATTCCTACTTTCCTGCTCCCCATCGCCTTAGTTCGGCATCGCCGAGATGGCCCGAGTCCAGCACTAGCTCGTCCTCGGGCTACCACAACCGCAGATTTGCACACGCATGCTCGAACTCGAGCACAACCCCGTCTCTGCCCCACGTCGCGTGTCGCCGTACCTACGCCCGCACCCTGACCGCGCGCCCGCACTCGAACGCAAGGACATGCCGCCTCACCGCGTTTCCTTTCCCTGCCTCTGCGTGCGTCCACATGCCCGAGCCAAGTCGAGCTTGAACTTGAGCGCCCTGCTGCTCCTAGCCTTCCAGCGCCCTTGGATCAGCACTACTGCTCCTTCCCGCACGCCCGCCGCCGCATACGGAGTCCTGCCGTGCCGTCGTTGCTCGCCAGCGACGATGCCATCTCCTGTGTTTTCGTAGAAGAAGCCTAGCCAGGCCCCTAACTGTTTAAGAGCATATCGGCCACACCTTTATCCAAATCACCTGATCCTAGCCCAGTGGTTGAAACCACTCCCACTTACCTTGCAGACCCAGGTTCGAATCCCCGTCGGGCCACTTGTGAAGTGCCCAATTTTTACCATTTTGGCCTCTATGACAGTGGGACCCCACTCGTCATTCTCTCCGTCCATACACCCCTCTCCACACCCACAGTCCTACCTCCTCAGCACCCCGGGCCCCCTCGTCTTTGACAGTGGCTGGCTCAGCCCGTGTTTTATTTTCTTCTGCATAATTTCAGTAATGCCATCATTTTGATTTGTACATTACTAAATATCCATGCATCCAAATAGATCATGTCATATATGTAAAATGCTTAGAGTTTTGTCTAGTTTCATTATATGTAACTCTCACCCATGTTAAAAATGTTTAAAATTCCGTTTGGTTAAATTTGCTCCTATGCCATGCTAAAATGCTTTAGTTCATAACTTAATAACCGTAGCTCCAAATTTAATAAACTTTATATGTAAATGGGGTAGAAAAATGTCTAGTTTAACATGGTGGCTTTGCTTTGCATGTTTAATAACTCTAAAATGTGATTTAGGGCAGAACAGTTCCAAAACTTAAAATGTGCACATGAGGAGTTTCCAGACTTGTTGTTCATTGTTTCCGGCCTCATTTAAACTTGACTAGATAGGTAGTTTTACTTTGCTTCACCCTCTTGCCATGTTAATCAACATTTAATCTTGTTGGGTACATAAACGAGAGAGAACTAAATAACTTGAATGTGGTGTTCCGTCAATATGCAACTCGTTGCATATTGATCTCCACTTAATTTGTAGAATTGCTTGTGCACTTTGCCATGCCATACCTTTTTAAACCGGACATGCATCATACTTGGTTGTGCATCATGCCATGATTATGTGATGGTTGTTTACCATGATTGTTTGCTTCTTTCCGGTGTTGCTTCTTCGGGTTGGTTACGGTAACGTCGCATTTGTGAGGACCCGTTCGACTACGTCCGTTTGTCTTATTCATGGACTCGTTCTTCTTCCTTGCGGGATTTCAGGCAAGATGACCATACCCTCGACATCACTTCTATCTTTGCTTGCTAGTTTCTTGCTCTTTTTCTATGCCTATGCTATGATACCTACCACTTGCTTATCATGCCTCTCATATTGTTGAACCAAGACTCTAACCCACCTTGTCTTAGCAAACCGTTGTTTGGCTATGTTACCACTTTGCTCAGCCCCTCTTATAGCGTTGTTAGTTGCAGGTGAAGATTGAAGTTTGTTCCTTGTTGGAACATGGAGATGTTGTTCCTTGTTGGAACATGTTTACTTGTTGGGATATCACAATATCTATTATTTAATTAATGCATCTATATACTTGGTAAAGGGTGGAAGGCTCGGCCTTATGCCTGGTGTTTTGTTCCACTCTTGCCGCCCTACTTTCCGTCATATAGGTGTTATGTTCCCGGATTTTGCGTTCCTTACGTGGTTGGGTTATAATGGGAAGCCCTTGACATTTCGCCTTGAATAAATGTGACGCCCTCGATTCAATCGTACACTAATCATACACGCAAATGGGAAGCCCTTGATTCATGTTCGGACGAGGAAACTGAGCCATCATTCCTTCCATGAACTGGTGAGTTAACTCAAACTGTTGCCTCATTCCAGTAAAGAATTCAGGCGGTGGTGGGTCGTTGGCACCACAGCCACGACCAGCGGGTCTAACCATCCTGCTAACATGTAACAGGGGTAGTTCAGCATTGAGCATTTGCAAAGATAAGGATCATTCATGATGAAAACATGCATAATGAAGGAGGTACGATGGATTCCACTCCGTAGTCAACACGACAGGGTGTGCACTACTCAAAAAGCTATCCTAAGGAATAACTATGGCTTCATCCAACTTCGGGGTGAATGTGGTCACGGGATCCTAATGTTAGTAAATTCATTTAACCCGAGTAGAAGAGAGTTCAGAGTCCCAGAGTATAGACGAGGAGTAAAAGATCCTAATACCACCCAATGGCGACGTGGGCCCGTAAGCCACACAGCCAATGTTAGAAAAAGTTTTTCAATGACTAGACTCAACTTCGGCCAAGGAGTTGGAAAGGGGGCTACCTACAGGCAGTCAGCTCTGATACCAACTTGTGACGCCCTCGATTCAATCGTACACTAATCATACACGCAAATGTGTACGATCAAGATCAAGGACTCACGGGAAGATATCACAACACAACTCTAGACACAAATTAAAATAATACAAGCTTTATATTACAAGCCAGGGGCCTCGAGGGCTCGAATACATAAGCTTGAAAACAAAAGAGTCAGCGGAAGCAACAATATCTGAGTACAGACATGAGTTAAACAAGTTTTGCCTTAAGAAGGCTAGCACAAAACAACAACGATCGAAAAGGCAAGGCCTCCTGCCTGGGAGCCTCCTAACTACTCTTGGTCATCGGCGTCCGTCACGTGGTAGTAGGCACCCTCGGGGTAGCAGCAGTCGTCAAAGGTGGCATCTGGCTCCTGGACTCCACCATCTGGTTGCAACAACCAGAAAGAAGAAAGAAGGGGGAAAAGGGGGAGCAAAGCAACCGTGAGTACTCATCCAAAGTACTCGCAAGCAAGGATCTACACTACATATGCAACATTATCAAAGGAAGGCTGTATATGTGGACTGGGCTGCAGAAATGCCAGAATAGAGAGAAGGTCTAGTCCTATCGAAGACTAGCATCTTCTGGAAACCACCATCTTGCAGCAAACAGAGGGAGTAGAGTAGCATAAAGTAAAGTAGTAGTAGTGTTATCAACCTCGGCCAGAGATCCTTTCTCGACTCCCTGCGAGAAAGCAATCCCAGAGCCATACTATCCAGTTATCATCTCAATCAAATCCTCATCACCATCCAGTTCTCATCACAAGTATCCAGTTCTAGTTGTATCGATCGGGATACAACTCCAAGTGTCCGTTACCGTAGGACAGGCTATCGATAGATGTTTTCTTCCCTGCAGGGGTGCACCAACTTACCCACCACGCTCGATTGACTCCGGCCGGACACACTTTCCAGGGTCATGCCCGGCCTCGGCCAAACAATACGCCGCAACCCGACCTAGGCTTAATAGAGAGGCCAGCACGCCGGACTAAACCTATGCCCCCAGGGGTCATGGGCCATCTCCCCGGAAACTCCTGCACGTTGCGTACGCGGCCGGTGAGCAGACCTAGCTACCTCCCTAAAAAGGCAGGAGCTTACCAGTCCAACCCGGCGCGCGCCGCTCCGTCGCTGACGTCTATTAAGCTTTGGCTGATGTATACGACGCAGAACGCCCATACTATGCCCACGTGATGGTTAGTGCTATCAGGCCAGAGGCCCCTCGGATCAAATATCCAAATCGTAGTGGATTAGGAACGCGCGGTAACAAGCAGAGCCTCACGAAAGAGGTGACCCCGTTGCCCCGTCTCGAGGACTTGCGGCAAGGGCTAAGAATGCCCGGCCACGCCTCGTAATTATCTCACGGGCACCTTCCAGGTCAACCCGTCTCCACATCACTTTCCAAGTAACAGTTGTAAAGTCCAAGTATCCGTGTGTCCAAACATCAAGAGGAAAACCCAAGGAATCACCCCCGGTGGGTTCCACTCAATGTAATCATCAAGGTGAACGTAGAGGAATCACCCTCGAGGTTCACACTTGAGGGGTTGCACGACAGAGTCGTATCGGAAGTGGTTAAGGAGGAAATCACCCTCGATGACCACGATCGAATAGCTACACTACAGGTTAACATCAGAAGTGCTGTAGAGGTCTCACCCTCGGCACTCGATAGTAACCCAGTAGTGTCGAGCAACTAAGGGGAAAGTGATGTGCGGTGCCGGGGCCTGGTCTTCAATCCCGTTGATCGGGTCTTCAATGATGAAGCAGGGGCAACAAGGACAAGGTGGGGGTCACTGATGGATCACTAACCAACCTATACTAAGCAGTTTAGGATAAGCAGGTAAGGTACAACAGTAGGTACAAAAGCAGGCTATGCATCAGAATAGGAGCAAACAATAACAGTAGCAAAATCTAATGCAAGCATGAGAGAATGGAATGGGCGATATCGGGATGATCAAAGGGGGGGCTTGCCTGGTTGATCTGGCAAGGAGGGGTCGTTGTCGACGACGTAGTCGATCACCGGGGCATCAGCGGCCTCGGGGCCTACCGGAGAGAAGAGGGGGAAGAAACAGTAAATACATAGCAAACAGAGGTAACACTAAGCAAGACATGACGATACGTAGCGCTAAGCGTGCTCTAACGCGGTCCTAGACGTTATAGGTGAAGGGGGAAAACAACCGGGAAGGTGTTCCCGGTTCCGGACCTGTGTCAGACAGATGACCGGAGGGGGAAAGTTCCATGTTCAGCATGCTAGGGGCATGTGACAGATGAACGGACCGCGTATTCGGATTCGTTGGATTTTTCTGAGCAACTTTCATATAGAAAACATTTTCATCGGAGTTACGGTTTATTTTCTATGAATTTTTAAAGTTTAAACAATATTCTGGAATTATTTATATTAACAGAAAAGGAAATATGACATCATCAGGGCGTCATTGTTGCATCAGCGGTCAACAGACTAGTTGACTAGTCAACAGGGTCCACGAGGGGCCCACTGGCAGTGACTGGGCCATGCCTAGTCAGCCATTGACTAGGTCAACAGGGCTAGCCGGGCCACTGGGGCCACGGGGCAGTGACCTGGCGAGGTGGACCCGGACGTCCACGTCGGCGCCGGCGTTGGGGAGCTCCGGTGAGCGTTCCCGCGGCGGAGGGGCGCCGGACCTCGCCGGAAAACGCGTACAGGGCTCGGGGAGGAGCGGGGCTAGGCTCATACGAACGAGCTCTCCGCGCCGCGTCCAGTGGTGGCCGTAGCATCACCGGACTTGGCCGGAATCGGCGCCAGCGGTGAGCGTGGGCGGCGGTTGGCTTCGGGCATCATCGGGGACGGGGCTACGGGCGCTCAAAAGCAGCGTGGGGCAGCGCGTTCAAAAGCAGGGGGTCGGGCGCACCCATTCGAGGTCTCAGCCGAGGCTGGGATGGACGGTGTCGACGGTGGCGTCGACCGCGGCGGACGCCGGAGCTCGGGCGAGCTCGAGCTCGTCGAAGTAGGGCACGACAGGGGCAACTGGCATGTGTGTCAGGCTGCTCGGAGCGTGCTGGGCACGGTGCAGTGCTCGGTTGAGCTCGACGGTGAGCGTGGCCACGACGACTGCGGGTCTAGGCGGCGGTGAGCTACTGCAGCTGCGGCGAGTGAGCTAGGGAGGGCGAAGCGGTGCGAGGAGAAGAAAGGAGGGAGGGAGGAGCTCACCGGGCGGCTACGAAAAGCCTGCGACAGCTTAGGAGCGCAGAGGTGGCCGGAGATGACGGCGGTCACCGGCGACAGAGGAGAAAGGGGGCTGCTCGATCCGCTCCCCGTAGTGGCTCCCGGCTCGCGCTCACGGACGGGGACTGGGTAGACGACGGCGGCGGAGACGATGGGCTCGATGGCGAGGCGAATGGGGCTCGGTGGCCGCGAGTACAGTCGAGGCGCGGCGGCGAGCACGCTCGGGTCCGAGAGAGGGGAAAGCTCGAGGGGGAATCCGGAGGGGAGTGGGAGAGGCGAAGGGGGCGAGCAGGGGAGTGGGTGGAGGTAGGTGGGGAGGAGGTCGAGGCGTCGAGGGGAGGGGCCCTTACCCACCCGCGGCGTTGCCGGCGAGGTGGTCGGGCGGCGTCGCGCCCCTGTAGCGGCGCGCACCAGGGGAACAGGAAGGGGGGGGCGCGCTTCGGGGAGCTGGGCCGGCCAGGCTGGTGAGGTGGGTCGGCCTGCTGGGATGGGCCGAAGCCCAAGGGGAGGCCAGGGGCTCTCCCTCCCCCTCTTCTTTTCCCCTTTTTTTTTAAACAGCTTTAGCCTTTTCTTTTCTTTTCTTTTAGCCAATAAAGACTTTGCAAAAATTATGCCATTGGCCAAAATAATCTCAAAGAATTATTAGGCACTGCCCAAATAGATTGTGAGGCTTTAGAAATAGTTTGCCATTTTCATAAATTAAAAAGGCATTTAATTTATTTCTTAGGCCACTGTTTGAAGTAGCTTAGGCCACTCAAACCTTTTTGCAAAATTGTTGGTTCACCACCAAAATTAGTTGTGGATTATTCTGCACATGATGAACATTTTTGTTTTCATGTCTGAGCATTTTGAATTTCAGACAAAATTTGAATTTGAATTCAACTGGAATTTAAAAGAGAAAGGAGACAATTATGATCAGGAACATGTTTAGCAAAAAGATTAACTTAACCCCAGGGGTTACTGTAGCATCATTACACCGGGGTGTTACAACTCTCCTCCTCTAAAAGAAATTCTCGTCCCGAGAATTAAGAGGTAGAAGGGAAAAGATCGGGGTATTCAGCCCGGAGGTTATCTTCGCGTTCCCAAGTGGCTTCCTCTTTAGTATGATTCGACCATTGCACCTTGAGGAACTTAGTAACCTTCTGGCGGGTTCGACGTTCAGCTTCTTCAAGAATGCAGATCGGATGCTCCTTGTATGTGAGATCATCTTGAATTTCAATCAATTCCGGATCCACTTCACGTTCCGGATCCTTGAAGCATCGACGAAGTTGCGACACATGGAAGACGTCATGAACGTGAGAGAACTGAGGTGGCAACTCCAGTTGATAAGCCACCAGTCCACGACGGGCGAGAATACGGAAGGGACCAATGTAGCGAGGAGCTAACTTTCCCTTGACTCCGAACCGATGAGTGCCTCTCAAAGGAGTGACACGCAGATAAGCTTGTTCACCAGGTTGATAAGTTGAACCCCAGTGTTTCCGGTCATAGTTGCTCTTCTGGCGGGATTGGGCCGCCTTGAGATTATCCCGGACAATGCGAACCTGCTCTTCAGCTTGTTGAATAATGTCCGGACCAATGAGTGCTCGTTCCCCAGTTTCTGACCAATTCAGAGGGGTTCGGCACTTACGTCCATAAAGCACTTCAAAGGGTGCCATCTTCAAGCTGGCTTGATAGCTGTTGTTATAAGAGAACTCCGCATAAGGGAGAGATTCTTCCCACTTCTTGCCGAAAGAAATAACACAAGCTCGAAGCATGTCTTCAAGAATTTGATTGACTCGCTCGACTTGGCCTTGGGATTGGGGATGATAAGCAGTGCTCCAGGTAATATGAGTTCCCATTGCCTCTTGGAAACTATCCCAGAACTTAGAAGTGAAAATACTGCCGCGGTCTGAACTGATCTCCTTCGGAATGCCGTGGAGTGACACAATTCGGGAGATATACAAGGTTGCCAATTGACTAGCAGTGATAGTCTCCTTGACTGGCAGAAAGTGAGCAACCTTCGAGAATTGGTCGATGACGACAAAGATAGCATCGTTACCTTTCTGAGACTTGGGAAGGCCAGTGACGAAGTCCATTTGGATCTTATCCCACTTCCATTCAGGAATCGGAAGCGGTTGTAGAAGTCCAGCCGGTTTTTGATGTTCTGCTTTGACGCGACGACAAACGTCACATTCTTCAATATATCGAGCAATGTCTTGCTTCATTTTAGACCACCAGTACTTCTGACGGATGTCTAGATACATTTTGGTACTTCCCGGATGAATAGAGAGAGGGGTGTCATGCGCTTCTTTCATCACCTTCTCTGTCATAAGCTCGAACCGGGGTACGACAATGCGATCTCTGAAGTATAAGGTTCCATCTTCACCAAGTGAGAAATCTCTGGATTTCTCTAAGGCAAGATCCTTTTTCATCAGATCAACATGAGCATCTTTGGCTTGAGCAGACTTGATTGCTTTCAGAAGAGTTGGTTCCAAAACAAGGTTATTCAGAGAACCCTGTGGAACTAGTTGAAGGTTCAGCTTGCATAGCTCTTCATAAAGGCGGGGTTGAGCTTTGTAGACCTGGTGATTATTGCAATAAGACTTTCGGCTTAGGGCATCGGCCATTACATTAGCCTTGCCAGGTGTATAAGATATACCGCAGTTGTAGTCAGCAATAGCTTCCATCCATCGCTGCTGACGGAGGTTCAGATCTGGCTGAGTAAACAGGTACTTCAGACTCTGATGATCAGTGAAGATCTCACAACGATTACCGAGAAGGTATTGTCGCCATAGCTTCAATGCAAAGATAACCGCTGCAAGCTCAAGGTCATGAACCGGGTAGTTTTCTTCGTGAGGACGCACTTGACGGGAGGCATAGGCAATCACCCTGCGCTCTTGCATTAGAACACAGCCTAATCCTTGACGTGAAGCGTCACAATAGATGACAAAGTCCTTGCGAGAATCAGGGGGAGCAAGCACTGGGGCAGAAGTCAGTTTATCCTTGAGTGCCTGGAAACTTTCCTGACATTTGTCTGTCCAATCGAACTTAACGCCTTTGTGAAGCAGATTAGTCAGTGGCTTGGCGATCTTGGAGAAGTTCTCGACAAAGCGGCGACAATAGCTGGCCAGTCCGAGAAAGCTTCTGACTTGCTTGACAGTCTTCGGAGGGGTCCAGTCAAGAATAGCCTGAACGCGCTCTGGGTTGACGGCAATACCATCCTTGGAGATAACATGACCAAGGTAGGTGACTTCGGGTAACCAGAATTCACACTTGGAATACTTGGCATAAAGTTGATGCTCTCGAAGCTTCTCCAGAACAAGACGAAGATGTTCAGCATGTTCTTCTTTATTCTTCGAATATACCAGTATATCATCCAGATAGACTACGACGAACTTGTCGAGGTAATCCATGAATATATAGTTCATCAGACGAGAGAATGTAGCTGGAGCATTGGTTAAACCGAATGACATGACGGTGTACTCGTAAGAACCATAACGAGTCACAAATGCGGTCTTTGGAATATCCTCTTCACGAACACGGATCTGGTGGTAACCCAACCTCAAGTCGAGTTTAGAGAATATCGATGAACCAGCCAGTTGATCATACAGATCATTGATCCGAGGAAGGGGATATTTGTTTTGAATTGTAGCTTGGTTGATAGGACGATAGTCTTGGACCAAACGGTTCGTACCGTCCTTCTTCTTGACGAAGAGAGAAGGTGCTCCCCAAGCAGAGGAACTTGGACGAATGAAACCCTTGTGAAGAGATTTGTCGATTTCCTCCTTAAGCTCAAGGAGTTCATGAGGTGGCATCTTGTAGGGTCGTTTTGCAATAGGAACGGTGCCTGGTTTCAAGTCGATGACGAACTCGACAGCCCGGGCAGGGGGTATTCCTGGAAGTTCTTCTGGAAATACGTCTTGGAAGTTGCGAACGACTGGAATCTTTTCAATTCCCTCAAGAGGTGCCGCGTTCAACGCATTCAAAGCATAAAGTCGTGCTTCAGCGTTTTGAACAAGCTGAGCATGGTAGCTTACTATCTCATCGGAAGGATGTAGGAGGTGAACGACCTTGGTGGCGCAAACGATAGAGGCAGTATGCGCTTTCAACCATTCCATTCCCAGAATGAGGTCAATATTGGAAGACTCCAGAATAATGGGAGAAACAAGGAATTCCAACCCTTCAATTTCAACAGGAACGTCGCGACCAATCATGGTAGTTTGACATCGGCCCGCAGGGGTGCGTACCACTATCGGAGTGTTCATGGGCTCGCATCGAATGTCATGTGCGTAAGCAAAATTTTCTGACATGAATGAATGTGATGCTCCTGAATCAAACAAAACAGAAGCTGGTACTGAATTAACAAGGAGAGTACCCATCACAGTGGCAGGCTGGTCTTGAGCTTCATTCAGATCAATATGATTAGCCTGACCACGACCATAAGGTCTGGCATTGTTGTTATGGGGCTGATTGTTACGGCCAGTTGAAGGTAGAGCCAGCTGGCTCTTTTTCTGAGTGCACTCTTTAGCAAGGTGGCCGGGGCGGCCACATCTGAAGCACAGACCATCATTGGGATCGGGAGCAGGAGCTTGGGATGGTACATCTCGAAGAGGCTGCCTCTCTGGTGGAGGAGGCAGACGAGGTGCAGCATAGGACTGTCTTGGTGTAGGTGCAGTTGGACGATACATGCTGTGGGGAATCCATATACGACGCTTCTGCGCTGACGGGCCCGAAGATGGGCCAGCGTCACGGCTACGCCTGAGGGATCCCTGGTGTTCCTGAAGACCAGTCTCAACCTGAATAGCCTTGTTCACCAAGGTGGCGAAGTCGGCAAAGTCATGAACGAGCAATGCTAGCTTGATATCAGGGTGAAGTCCATCACGAAACTTCTCTTGTCTACGAGCATCAGTAGCAATGTCTTCTTCAGCGTAACGGGACAATTCCAAGAATTCCCGCTGATAAGCATCTACAGTCTTGTTGCCTTGGGTGAGGTTGCGGAACTCTCGCTTCTTCCTGTCCATGGTTCCCTGAGGAATGAAACGGGCACGGAAGGCAGCTTGGAAATCCGGCCAAGTAATGACCGTTCTAGCAGGTAGGGTACGCCGGTGGCTGTCCCACCATTGAGCAGCAGGACCCTTCAGAAAGAAAGATGCGAAGGTGACATAGCTGGCAGGGGCAACACTAGCAGACTCCATTTCATATGTGATGTCGCGGAGCCAGTCATCAGCATCAAGGGGTTGAGTTGAGCTGCGGTAGATAGATGGGTTGAGGCGCATGAAGTCCTGCAGAGTTACTCGGGTTGGATGTTGATTCATGTTCGGACGAGGAAACTGAGCCATCATTCCTTCCATGAACTGGCGAGTTAACTCAAACTGTTGCCTCATTCCAGTAAAGAATTCAGGCGGTGGTGGGTCGTTGGCACCACAGCCACGACCAGCGGGTCTAACCATCCTGCTAACATGTAACAGGGGTAGTTCAGCATTGAGCATTTGCAAAGATAAGGATCATTCATGATGAAAACATGCATAATGAAGGAGGTACGATGGATTCCACTCCGTAGTCAACACGACAGGGTGTGCACTACTCAAAAAGCTATCCTAAGGAATAACTATGGCTTCATCCAACTTCGGGGTGAATGTGGTCACGGGATCCTAATGTTAGTAAATTCATTTAACCCGAGTAGAAGAGAGTTCAGAGTCCCAGAGTATAGACGAGGAGTAAAAGATCCTAATACCACCCAATGGCGACGTGGGCCCGTAAGCCACACAGCCAATGTTAGAAAAAGTTTTTCAATGACTAGACTCAACTTCGGCCAAGGAGTTGGAAAGGGGGCTACCTACAGGCAGTCGGCTCTGATACCAACTTGTGACGCCCTCGATTCAATCGTACACTAATCATACACGCAAATGTGTACGATCAAGATCAAGGACTCACGGGAAGATATCACAACACAACTCTAGACACAAATTAAAATAATACAAGCTTTATATTACAAGCCAGGGGCCTCGAGGGCTCGAATACATAAGCTTGAAAACAAAAGAGTCAGCGGAAGCAACAATATCTGAGTACAGACATGAGTTAAACAAGTTTGCCTTAAGAAGGCTAGCACAAAAGCATCTACGATCGAAAAGGCAAGGCCTCCTGCCTGGGAGCCTCCTAACTACTCTTGGTCGTCGGCGTCCGTCACGTGGTAGTAGGCACCCTCGGGGTAGCAGCAGTCGTCAAAGGTGGCATCTGGCTCCTGGACTCCACCATCTGGTTGCAACAACCAGAAAGAAGAAAGAAGGGGGAAAAGGGGGAGCAAAGCAACCGTGAGTACTCATCCAAAGTACTCGCAAGCAAGGATCTACACTACATATGCAACATTATCAAAGGAAGGCTGTATATGTGGACTGGGCTGCAGAAATGCCAGAATAGAGAGAAGGTCTAGTCCTATCGAAGACTAGCATCTTCTGGAAACCACCATCTTGCAGCAAACAGGAGGGAGTAGAGTAGCATAAAGTAAAGTGGTAGTAGTGTTATCAACCTCGGCCAGAGATCCTTTCTCGACTCCCTGCGAGAAAGCAATCCCAGAGCCATACTATCCAATTATCATCTCAATCAAATCCTCATCACCATCCAGTTCTCATCACAAGTATCCAGTTCTAGTTGTATCGATCGGGATACAACTCCAAGTGTCCGTTACCGTAGGACAGGCTATCGATAGATTAGTTTCTTCCCTGCAGGGGTGCACCAACTTACCCACCACGCTCGATTGACTCCGGCCGGACACACTTTCCAGGGTCATGCCCGGCCTCGGCCAAACAATACGCCGCAACCCGACCTAGGCTTAATAGAGAGGCCAGCACGCCGGACTAAACCTATGCCCCCAGGGGTCATGGGCCATCTCCCCGGAAACTCCTGCACGTTGCGTACGCGGCCGGTGAGCAGACCTAGCTACCTCCCTAAAAAGGCAGGAGCTTACCAGTCCAACCCGGCGCGCGCCGCTCCGTCGCTGACGTCTATTAAGCTTTGGCTGATGTATACGACGCAGAACGCCCATACTATGCCCACGTGATGGTTAGTGCTATCAGGCCAGAGGCCCCTCGGATCAAATATCCAAATCGTAGTGGATTAGGAACGCGCGGTAACAAGCAGAGCCTCACGAAAGAGGTGACCCCGTTGCCCCGTCTCGAGGACTTGCGGCAAGGGCTAAGAATGCCCGGCCACGCCTCGTAATTATCTCACGGGCACCTTCCAGGTCAACCCGTCTCCACATCACTTTCCAAGTAACAGTTGTAAAGTCCAAGTATCCGTGTGTCCAAACATCAAGAGGAAAACCCAAGGAATCACCCCCGGTGGGTTCCACTCAATGTAATCATCAAGGTGAACGTAGAGGAATCACCCTCGAGGTTCACACTTGAGGGGTTGCACGACAGAGTCGTATCGGAAGTGGTTAAGGAGGAAATCACCCTCGATGACCACGATCGAATAGCTACACTACAGGTTAACATCAGAAGTGCTGTAGAGGTCTCACCCTCGGCACTCGATAGTAACCCAGTAGTGTCGAGCAACTAAGGGGAAAGTGATGTGCGGTGCCGGGGCCTGGTCTTCAATCCCGTTGATCGGGTCTTCAATGATGAAGCAGGGGCAACAAGGACAAGGTGGGGGTCACTGATGGATCACTAACCAACCTATACTAAGCAGATTAGGATAAGCAGGTAAGGTACAATAACAGGTACAAAAGCAGGCTATGCATCAGAATAGGAGCATACAATAACAGTAGCAAAATCTAATGCAAGCATGAGAGAATGGAATGGGCGATATCGGAATGATCAAAGGGGGGGCTTGCCTGGTTGATCTGGCAAGGAGGGGTCGTTGTCGACGACGTAGTCGATCACCGGGGCATCAGCGGCCTCGGGGTCTACCGGAGAGAAGAGGGGGAAGAAACAGTAAATACATAGCAAACAGAGGTAACACTAAGCATGACATGACGATACGTAGCGCTAAGCGTGCTCTAACGCGGTCCTAGACGTTATAGGTGAAGGGGGAAAACAACCGGGAAGGTGTTCCCGGTTCCGGACCTGTGTCAGACAGATGACCGGAGGGGGAAAGTTCCATGTTCAGCATGCTAGGGGCATGTGACAGATGAACGGACCGCGTATTCGGATTCGTTGGATTTTTCTGAGCAACTTTCATATAGAAAACATTTTCATCGGAGTTACGGTTTATTTTCTATGAATTTTTAAAGTTTAAACAATATTCTGGAATTATTTATATTAACAGAAAAGGAAATATGACATCATCAGGGCGTCATTGTTGCATCAGCGGTCAACAGACTAGTTGACTAGTCAACAGGGTCCACGAGGGGCCCACTGGCAGTGACTGGGCCATGCCTAGTCAGCCATTGACTAGGTCAACAGGGCTAGCCGGGCCACTGGGGCCACGGGGCAGTGACCTGGCGAGGTGGACCCGGACGTCCACGTCGGCGCCGGCGTTGGGGAGCTCCGGTGAGCGTTCCCGCGGCGGAGGGGCGCCGGACCTCGCCGGAAAACGCGTACAGGGCTCGGGGAGGAGCGGGGCTAGGCTCATACGAACGAGCTCTCCGCGCCGCGTCCAGTGGTGGCCGTAGCATCACCGGACTTGG
Source organism: Triticum aestivum (assembly GCF_018294505.1). NCBI lineage: Eukaryota > Viridiplantae > Streptophyta > Magnoliopsida > Poales > Poaceae > Triticum > Triticum aestivum. The sequence continues at coordinate 592,423,807 of NC_057800.1, read as the reverse complement.
CCGGAATCGGCGCCAGCGGTGAGCGTGGGCGGCGGTTGGCTTCGGGCATCATCGGGGACGGGGCTACGGGCGCTCAAAAGCAGCGTGGGGCAGCGCGTTCAAAAGCAGGGGGTCGGGCGCACCCATTCGAGGTCTCAGCCGAGGCTGGGATGGACGGTGTCGACGGTGGCGTCGACCGCGGCGGACGCCGGAGCTCGGGCGAGCTCGAGCTCGTCGAAGTAGGGCACGACAGGGGCAACTGGCATGTGTGTCAGGCTGCTCGGAGCGTGCTGGGCACGGTGCAGTGCTCGGTTGAGCTCGACGGTGAGCGTGGCCACGACGACTGCGGGTCTAGGCGGCGGTGAGCTACTGCAGCTGCGGCGAGTGAGCTAGGGAGGGCGAAGCGGTGCGAGGAGAAGAAAGGAGGGAGGGAGGAGCTCACCGGGCGGCTACGAAAAGCCTGCGACAGCTTAGGAGCGCAGAGGTGGCCGGAGATGACGGCGGTCACCGGCGACAGAGGAGAAAGGGGGCTGCTCGATCCGCTCCCCGTAGTGGCTCCCGGCTCGCGCTCACGGACGGGGACTGGGTAGACGACGGCGGCGGAGACGATGGGCTCGATGGCGAGGCGAATGGGGCTCGGTGGCCGCGAGTACAGTCGAGGCGCGGCGGCGAGCACGCTCGGGTCCGAGAGAGGGGAAAGCTCGAGGGGGAATCCGGAGGGGAGTGGGAGAGGCGGAGGGGGCGAGCAGGGGAGTGGGTGGAGGTAGGTGGGGAGGAGGTCGAGGCGTCGAGGGGAGGGGCCCTTACCCACCCGCGGCGTTGCCGGCGAGGTGGTCGGGCGGCGTCGCGCCCCTGTAGCGGCGCGCACCAGGGGAACAGGAAGGGGGGGGGGGCGCTTCGGGGAGCTGGGCCGGCCAGGCTGGTGAGGTGGGTCGGCCTGCTGGGATGGGCCGAAGCCCAAGGGGAGGCCAGGGGCTCTCCCTCCCCCTCTTCTTTTCCCCTTTTTTTTTAAACAGCTTTAGCCTTTTCTTTTCTTTTTCTTTTAGCCAATAAAGACTTTGCAAAAATTATGCCATTGGCCAAAATAATCTCAAAGAATTATTAGGCACTGCCCAAATTGATTGTGAGGCTTTAGAAATAGTTTGCCATTTTCATAAATTAAAAAGGCATTTAATTTATTTCTTAGGCCACTGTTTGAAGTAGCTTAGGCCACTCAAACCTTTTTGCAAAATTGTTGGTTCACCACCAAAATTAGTTGTGGATTATTCTGCACATGATGAACATTTTTGTTTTCATGTCTGAGCATTTTGAATTTCAGACAAAATTTGAATTTGAATTCAACTGGAATTTAAAAGAGAAAGGAGACAATTATGATCAGGAACATGTTTAGCAAAAAGATTAACTTAACCCCAGGGGTTACTGTAGCATCATTACACCGGGGTGTTACAATAAAACTCTTCCAGCAAGGCCCAACATTGGTTTTACCATTCGCCACCTAGCCTTTTTCCTTCCCTTGGGTAGGCCTGCCCAAGGGTCATCTTTATTAAACCCCCGGGCCAGTGTTCCTCTGAGTGTTGGTCCAAACTGAGTGATGTCCAGAGCTACCAGGGGCAACTCTGGGCTGGTTCATCTGGTGTGCCCTGAGAACGAGATATGTGCAGCTCCTATCGGGATTTGTCGGCACATCTGGGTGGCTTTGCTGGTCTTGTTTTACCATTGTCGAAATGTCTTGTAACCGGGATTCTGAGTCTGATCGGGTCTTCCCGCTAGAAGGAATATCCTTCGTTGACCGTGAGAGCTTTTGATGGGCTAAGTTGGGACACCCCTGCAGGGATTTGAACTTTCGAAAGCCATGCCTGCGGTTATGGGCAGATGGGAATTTGTTAATGTCCGGTTGTAGAAAACCTGAAGTTGACCTTAATTAAAATACATCAACCGTGTGTGTTACCGTGGTGGTCTCTTTCCGGCGGTGTCCGGGAAGTGAACACGGTGTTGGAGTAATGCTTGACATAGGTTGTTCTAGGATCACTTCTTGATCATAGTTGTTCGACCGTGCTTTGCCTTCTCTCCTCGCTCTCTTTTGCGTATATGTTAGCCACCATATATGCTAGTCACTTGCTGCAGTTCCACCTCATACCTTTACCTTACCCATAAGCTTAAATAGTCTTGATCGCGAGGGTGTGAGATTGCTGAGTCCCCGTGACTCATAGATACTTCCAAAACCAGCTTGCAGGTGCCGTTGAACCGTGCAGATGAAGCAACCAAGCTCAAGGAGGAGCTCTATGAAGATCGTGTTCGTTATGTTGTTTCGTTCTAGTTGATTAGTAGTGGAGCCCAGTCGGGACGATCGGGGATCTGTGTAGCATTTGGGGTAGTCTTATTTTATTTTGGTTCCGTAGTCGGACCTTGATTGTATCTGGTTGATGTAATGCTTTATTCATGTAATTGTGTGAAGTGGCGATTCTAAGCCAACTATGTATCTCTTTCCCTTATTGTATTACATGGGTTGTGTGAAGATTACCTCACTTGCGACATTGCTTTCAATGCGGTTATGCCTCTAAGTCATGCTTTGACACGTGGGAGATATAGCCACATCGAGAGCGTTATAAAGGCCTCCTCATCAAATTCAGGTAGCAACTTCCGCTTCGGGTAGCACTTGGTGGGGCGATTACCGCCGTACTTCGCTGCTGTGTTGAGTACTTTGCTCCATCTTATTCTGAGTGTGTCTTGCGCAGCCTTGAGCCTTTGCTTCTACTTTTTTAGACTCCTCACGGTGGCAACAAGCCTTTGACGGGCATTCTATTGCTCCAGGTGTCTGTCCGGTGTGATGTCATCCGGACTATTATCTTTGACAGAGTCGGGTTGTTCGGTTTGATTCTCCGTGTTGCCGTGGTTCGGCGATGGTTCACCCTGCTCTAACACTGGGTATATATGATCATTGTTTCTGCCGAGGCAGGATTTGGAGCGGCGCTTACACCGTCGCTTTGACTGCTTCTCGAGGGGACAACCCTTCGTTGCTTCCTTCCGTTCCTCGTCGTCGTTTTCTTTTGGTCTGTCCACCATGTATACGTCATCTGATGAAGTGGGCGTCCAGTGCCCTATGGGCAGTGGTTCCTGTTTGTCTCCTGCATCGTCGTCCATACCGTCAATGTCTTCAGAGTCAAAGTTGAGCATGTCGGTTAAGTCATTGAAAGTGGCTACTAAGTGGGTGGTGGGTGGGCGGCGAATTTCTTCGTCATCCGCATCCCAATCCTGCCGGACATAGTTCGGCCAGGACTCTCCTGACAAGGAGAGAGACTTTAATGAATTCAGTATGTCGCCGAAGGGCGAGTGCTGAAAGATATCCGTGGAGGTGAATTCCATGTTTGGCGCCCAGTCGGATTTGATAGGCACGGGCGCAGGCGGTTCGAAGTCCGTGGCCGGGGAAGGATCCAGCAGCTTGGCAACACGGCTCTCGTGAAGGGCAAGGTCGATATTCGGCTCGATCGTCGCTGAGGATACGGCCTCCGTGACAGGGTCCATCCACCCGTCCATGGATGGGGCAACTGGCTCCGAATTGAGGCTCAGAGCGGCTGCCGGTGCGATCTCCTGAATACGGTCCAATGATAGAGCTAAATCATATTCATCGTGACCGCGTGGCGCACAAGGCAGGGGCTCGAATCCGTCAAAGATCAAGTCTCCGCAGATATCGGCCGTGTAATTTAAGCTTCCAAACCTGACCTGATGGCCAGGGGCGTAGCTTTCAATCTGCTCCAGATGGCCAAGCGAGTTGGCCGCAGTGCGAAGCCACCGAACACAAACATCTGTCCAGGGAGAAAAGTCTCACCTTGGACTACATCGCTATCGATGATAGAAGGAGCCTTAAAGCCTAACGGCGATGACACAGAGGAACTCTCAATGAAAGCACCAATGTCGATGTCAAAACCGGCGGATCTCGGGTAGGGGGTCCCGAACTGTGCGTCTAAGGCGGATGGTAACAGGAGGTAGGGAACATGATATTTTACCCAGGTTTGGGCCCTCTTGATGGAGGAAAAACCCTACGTCCTGCTTGATTTATTCTTGATGATATGGGTATTACAAGAGTTGATCTACCACGAGATCGGAGAGGCTAAACCCTAGAAGCTAGCCTATGGTATGATTGTATGTTGTCCTACGGACTAAAACCCTCCGGTTTATATAGACACCGGAGGGGGCTAGGGTTACACAAGGTCGGTTACAAAGGAGGAGATATACATATCCATATTTCCTAGCTTGCCTTCCATGCCAAGTAGAGTCCTATCCGGACACGGGACGAAGTCTTCAATCTTGTATCTTCATAGTCCAACAGTCCGGCCAAAGGATATAGTCCGGCTGTCCGGAGACCCCCTAATCCAGGACTCCCTCAACGGGGAAGACGAAGAAGGCGGGTGGCGGGCTGTCAAGTCAGAGTACGATGGCATCGACGCCTTCGTCGCGTATTGCCGGCCCGCTGCCTCGTCTTTTGGCTCTTGTTCCGGCACCGTCATCACCGACCTTCTTCTGGTCGACTACCGGGATGTTCTCTTGGTGTCTTTTGCTACTCGTACCTCGCCTAGGAACTCCTTTTGTTCTCCTACTATCTTGGTAAGCTTCCTGGGGAGAGGGATAAGAAGAGGGATTACGGGCATCTTATCCTTTTTTTAAGCCTACGGGGATTTGTCAGATTTAAACCTTGTAATCCCCTTGCCCATGTTTACATTCCGTACGAGTTGTACTTCTTTGCAATGTATTAATGAAAAAAGGGTCTTGCCGGGTTCTTTTATGCGTGAGCAAGGCTCACACCAAGGAAGGAGTCCTTGTTATCTTAAGATAAGCACTGTTGCCCGGCAGCAGACCTTGCCGTCCTCCCACTTCATAGCTCGACCATACTCACGCTCTTGGTGGATGCAGGGGCGAAGTAGGATTAGGCCCTTCATTTGTTTCCTTGTCACCGCAACTACAACCATGTTCTGTCCCAAAGAAGAGTTCTTGGGCATAGGAAAGGGGGAGCATGGTGGCCCGGGAACAAACAAAGTCTCATACATCCAAGTCCCATATGGAAATGTATAACAGGAGATAAAATACTTATCTGAATCTGCAGTCCCCAGCAGCCTTGCCGGGGTCGAGGATGTCGATCCGTCTCCTTGCTCTTAAATGGTTGGGCAGAAACGCATGTGCAGCCTGCGAACCAAAGAAAGGACTGGAAATGACAGAAAGGCACACACTCGACCTCTATGCTAGGGGTTAGTTACCGTTGAGCACTATCAACCCTAACAAAGAGAGAGACTCAACCTAGCATGCATGCTAAAACTTAGGGCGCCAACGCTTCATTTATTTATGCTCAGGGTCTGTGCCTAGCTCTGTACCAAGGGTTACATGCCTTGCCGGCAAGGCTTGTACAAAAGGTGGTTTGTCGGGAGGCCCGGCAACCATGCCTCATGGGTAAAACTTACGAAGATGTTGGATGTTCCAGGAGTTACCCACTAGAATACCATCTTCGGTCTCCAGGCGGACTACGCTAGGGCTGGTGACTCGCATTACCCGATAAGGGCCTTCCCATTTCAGCATCAACTTGTTGGAATTCTTGGCCGACTGAATGCGCCGAAGAACAAGGTCGCCTTCCTCAAAACTTCGGGCATGAACCTTGCGGGTATGGTAGCGGCGCAAGGCTTGCTGGTAGCGTGCAGCTCGCACAGCCGCCCGAAGGCGATCTTCCTCAAGGAGCATCGCGTCATCTTGCCGCAACTGCTCTTGCTCGAGCTCATCATAAGCGAGCACTCGAGGTGACCCTTATGTGTGTTCCATGGGGAGAACCTCTTCTGCTCCCATATACCAGGGCGGTGTCTGGTCGGTGGCTCAATTGGCGTCGTTCTGATCGACCAAAGAACCGTCGGCAACTCATCAATCCAGCACCTTCCACATTTGTGCAGCCTGTCAAAACTCTTTGTCCTCAAGCCTGGCAGTACTTCAGCATTTGCCCTCTATGCCTGGCAGTTGCTCCGTGGGTGCGCCACTGAAACGAAACAGACCTTGCTGCCGAGGTCCTGGATGTACTGAATGAAGGGGTGGCTTGTGAACTGCATGTCGTTGTCGGTGGTGACCCTGTTCAACACAGCAAAACGGCAAACTAGCCCCTTGAAGAACTTGACGGCTAACTGTGCTATCACCTTCCTCACTGCTTCCACTTCGGGCCACTTTGTGAACTTGTCGATTGCTACGTACAAGTACTCAAAGCCCCCGACAGCATGGGGGAAGGGGCCCAGTATGTCGAGGCCCCAGACCGAAAATGGCTAGGAGAGAGGGATTGTTTGAAGGGCTTGAGCTAGTTGATGAAGCTTCTTTGAATGGAACTGGCACGCTTCACACTTGGTTACTAGTGCAGCTGCATCCTAGAGGGTTGTGGGCCAAAAGAAACCTTGCCGGAATGCCTTGCCGGCTAGGGCTCTCGACCCTATGTGGGAGCCACATACGCCTCCATGTATCTCTGCCAACAGCTCCAGTCCGTCCTCTTGAGGAATGCACTTCAGCTTCACACCGTTTGGCCTCCTTCTATACAGGGTATTATCCACAAACTGGTACATGTTGGACCGACGGGCTACTCTTTCTGCTTCTTCCTATTTCTTAGGGAGTTCCCCTGTTTGGAGGAAACGGACGGTGTGCTGGGCCCATGCTGGAGCCTGGGGCTCGATGGCGAGGACTAAAGGCTCATCTTCGTCCGTAGGGGCGGCTGTCTCTACGGTCAGGGCCTGAGGCCCTGCCGGAGGTGGTTGCCCCACGGCAAGCTTGGGGTACCCGGCAACCTGCTTGCCGGCGGCTACTGGGAGCTCGGCGGGAAGGTACTTACCGGGGCTTGTCTTCCTTAGCTTGTTCTGCCCTGCTGATGGCTCAACAGATGGCTGAATTAGCTGAAGTACAAAGGTACCTGGTTCCACAAGCAACTTTAGGGCAGCACGCTTCGACAGGTTGTCAGCAATGCCATTCTCCGCTCGGGGAACATGCTCTGCTTGCAATCCATCAAAATGCTCTTCCAACTTCCTCACTTCATCCACGTAGGCCTCCATCAACGGGCTCTGGTAATCCTTGTTGACTTTCTTAATGACGAGCTGCGAATCACCTCTGATGATGAGCTTCTTGATTCTGAGGTCTGCCGTGATCCTGAGACCGGCACGCAATCCCTCATACTCCACCGTGTTGTTCGTTGATTTTTCCCGGGAAAAGTGCATCTGGACTACGTACTTGAGGTGCTCTCCTGTGAGCGTGACGAGTAGCACACCGGCCCCAGCACCTTGTAGTGAGAAAGCACCATCAAAGTACATAACCCAATCGCGACAGGTCTCCTTGTTGGGAAGGGTGGTTTCTTGAACTTCTTCGTCGGGCGTTGCGGTCCATTCCGCTATGAATTCTGCCAAGGCTCGGCTTTTGATCGTTGAAGTACTTTCGAACTTGAGGCCAAACCTCGACAGCTCCAATGCCCACTCCAGAATCCTCCCTGTCGCATCTGGGTTGTGCAAAATCCGTTGCAAAGGGAGGGGGGTGACGACGGTGATCTCATGTGCTTGGAAATAGTGACGCAGTTTCTCGAGGCCATGAGGAGGCCAAAAAGTAGTTTCTGCACACCAGAATGTCTTGATCTAGCCCCTTGAAAGAGGGAACTGACACAATAAATGGGGTGCTGCACCACCTTCTTCTTCTGTCCCACTTTGCCCATCTGCTCAGACTCTGCCTTGCCGGGATCAGGCCTCGCCGGGGGTTCCGCCTTGCCGTCGTCAGGCTCTGCCGGGGAAGGCCCCGGCCTGCCATCTGACGGCTCTGCTGCTACTATTGCTTCTTCCTCAAGTTCCCTCTGCGCCACTATCACAACACTGACAACTTGATTCGTTGCTGCTAAGTACAGCAGCAACGGCTCTTGTGGTTTAGGCGCGACTAGTATTGGCGTGGAGGAGAGGTACCTCTTCAAATCATGCAGCGCTCCATCTGCCTCCAGAGTCCACTTTACTAGACGCGCCTTTTTCAAAACTTTGAAAAAGGGGAGGGCGCTCTCAGCAGATTTGGAGATGAACCTACTCAAGGCAGCAACGCAGCCGGCGAGCCTACGGACGTCTTTGACCCGTTTTGGCACCTCAATCTGTTCGATTGCCTTGATCTTGTCGGGATTTGACTCGATTCCGCATTGAGACACAAAGAACCCAATAATTTTGCCGGAGGGGACGCCAAACACGCACTTCTCTGTGTTGATCTTGCGCAGATTTGCAAATGTTTCTTCTAAATCTTGCATGAGCGTGGCTCTGTCCTTGGTTTTGACCACTATGTCGTCCATATAAGCTTCCACATTTCTATGTAGTTGGGGTTCCAAACCAATCTGGACAGCTCGGGTAAACATTGAACCAACGCTCTTCAACCTGAAAGGCATTCGTACAAAACAGTATGTACCACATGGGGTGACGAGCGTGGTTTTTTCTTCCTCTTCCTTCACCATGAAGATCTGGTGGTATCCTGAATAAGTGTTGAGGAATGACAGCAGGTCACACCCGGCAGTGGAGTCCACAATCTGGTCGATGCGTGGCAGAGGGAAAGGATCCTTTGGATAGGCTTTATTGACATCTGTGTAGCCAATACACAGCCTCCATTTCCCATTTGCCTTACGCACCACCACCGGATTGGCCAACCACGTAGGGTGGAGCACTCCTCTAACCAGGCCTGCCGTCTCCAACTTCCTGATCTCCTCGATGATGAACTCTTGTCGCTCTAAAGTTTGCTTCCTAACCTTCTGCTTGACGGGCCGCGCATGAGGACAGACGGCAAGATGGTGCTCAATCACCTCCCTAGGAACGCCGGGGATGTCAGATGCTTGCCATGCAAAAACATTGACATTCGCCCGTGGGAAGGTGACGAGCGTGCTTTCCTATTTGCTGTCGAGGGTGGAGCTTATAGTGAAAGCCCCGCCCGTGTCGTCCTCCTTGACGGACGCTTTCTTGGTTTCTGGTGGTCCAGCCTTGGACTTCTTGCTCTTGCCAGTGGAGCTCTCTGGCACGTCCTCAATGGGAGCGCGGCACTCCAAAGAGGCACGCTTGCCGGAAGGGGTCCTGCCGGCAGAGGTTGAAGGAAATATACCCTAGAGGCAATAATAAAGTTGTTATTTATATTTACTTATATCATGATAAATATTTATTATTCATGCTAGAAGTGTATTAACCGAAAACTTAGTACATGTGTGAATACATAGACAAACAAAATGTCACTAGTATGCCTCTACTTGACTAGAGCGTTGAATCAATGATGGTTATGTTTCCGAACCATAGACATGAGTTGTCATTTGATTATCGAGATCAAATCATTAGAGAATGATGTGATTGACTTGATCCATGCGTTAGCTTAGCACGATGATCATTTAGTTTGTTGCTATTGCTTTCTCCATAACTTATACATGTTCCTATGACTATGAGATCATGCAACTCCCGAATACCGGAAGAACACTTTGTGTGCTACCAACTGTCACAACGTAATTGGGTGATTATAAAGGTGCTCTACAGGTGTCTCCGATGGTGTTTGTTGAGTTGGCATAGATCGAGATTAGGATTTGTCAGTTCGATTGTCGGAGAGGTATCTCTAGGCCCTCTCGGTAATGCTCATCAATATAAGCCTTGCAAGCAATGTGACTAATGAGTTATTTGTAGGATAATGCATTACAAAACGAGTAAAGAGACTTGCCGGTAACGAGATTGAACAAGGTATTGAGATACCAAAGATCGAATCTCGGGCAAGTAACATACCGATGACAAAGGGAACAACGTATATCGTTATGTGGTTTGGCCGATAAAGATCTTCATAGAATATGTGGGAGCCAATATGAACATCTAGGTTCCGCTATTGGTTATTGACCGGAGACGTGTCTCGGTCATGTCTACATAGTTCTCGAACCCGTAGGGTCCGCACGCTTAACATTCGGTGACGATCGGTATTATGAGTTTATGTGTTTTGATGTACCAAAGGTATTTTAGAGTCCCGGATGTGATCACGGACATGACGAGGAGTCTCGAAATGGTCGAGACATAAAGATTGATATATTGGATGACTACATTCGGGCACCGGATCAGTTCAGGGGTCATCGGATGATTATCGGAGTGTTGGGGGTTATCGAAACCCCCGGGGGAACTAATGGGCCAACATGGGCCTTGTGTGAGAGAGGAGGGGCCATAGGGCTGGCCGCCCCCCCCCTCTTCCCCCCCCTCTCCCTCTCCTTCCTTCCCCCTCCCTCCTCCTAGTTGGACTAGGAAAGGGGGAGTCCTACTCCTACTAGGAGGAGGACTCCTCCCCCTCCTTGGCGCGCCCCAAGGCCGGCTAGCCTTCCCCTTGCTCCTTTATATACGGGGGCAGGGGCACCCTAGAACACACAAGTTGATGGTTTCCAGGCGTGTGTGGTGCCCCCCTCAACCATAATCCACCTCAGTCATATCGTAGTGGTGCTTTGGCGAAGCCCTGTTCCGGTAGCATCATCATCACCATCATCATGCCATCGTGCTGACGAAGCTCTCCCTCGACACTCTGCTGGATCGTGAGTTCGTGGGACATCACTGAGCCGAACGTGTGCAGATCACGGAGGTGTCATACTTTCGGTACTAGGATCGGTCGATCGTGAAGACGTATGACTACATCAAGTGCGTTGTCATAACGCTTCCGCTTACGGTCTACGAGGGTACGTAGACAACACTCTCCCCTCTCGTTGCTATGCATCACCATGATCTTGCGTGTGTGTAGGATTTTTTTTGAAATTACTGTGTTCCCCAATAGTGGCATCCGAGCCAGGTTTATGCGTACATGTTATATGCATGAGTACAACACAAAGGAGTTGTGGGTGTGGGTATATACATATTGCTTGCCGTCACTAGTTGATTCTTGATTCAGCGGTATTGTTGGATGAAGTGGCCCAGACCGACATTACGTGTACGCTTACGCGAGACTGGTTCTACCGAAGTGCTTCGCACAAAGGTGGATGGTGGGTGTCAGTTTCTCCAACTTTAGTTGAATCGGATTCATTGAACAGGGTTCTTTCTGAAGATCAAAAAGCAATCACTATACCGCGTTGTTGTTTTTCATGCGTAGGTAAGAATGGTTCTTGCTCAGCCCGTAGCAGCCACGTAAAGCTTGCAAAAACAAAGTAGAGGACGCTTAACTTGTTTTTGCAGGGCATGTTGTGATGTGATATGGTCAAGACATGATGCTAAATTTTATTGTATGAGATGATCATGTTTTGTAACACAGTTATCGGCAACTGGCAGGAGCCATATGGTTGTCGCTTTATTGTATGAAATGCAATCGCCATGTAATTGCTTTACTTTATCACTAAGCGGTAGCAATAGTCATAGAAGCAATAGTTGGCGAGACGACAACAATGCTTCGATAGAGATCAAGGTGTCAAGCTGGTGACGATGGTGATCATGACGGTGCTTTGGAGATGGAGATCAAAGGCACAAGATGATGATGGCCATATCATATCACTTATATTGATTGCATGTGATGTTTATCCTTTATGCATCTTATTTTTCTTAGTTTGTCGGTAGCATTATAAGATGATCTCTCACTAAATTTCAAGTATAAGTGTTCTCCCTGAGTATGCACCGTTGCTACAGTTTGTCGTGCCGAGACACCACGTGATGATCGGGTGTGATAAGCTCTACGTTCACATACATCGGGTGCAATCCAGTTTTGCACACGCAGAATACTCGGGTTAAACTTGACGGGCCTAGCATATGCAGATATGACCTCGGAACACTTAGACCGAAAGGTCGAGCGTGAATCATATAGTAGATATGATCAACATAGTGATGTTCACCGTTGAAAACTACTCCATCTCACGTGGTGATCGGACATGGTTTAGTTGATATGGATCACGTGATCATTTAGAAGATTAGAGAGATGTCTATCTAAGTGGGAGTTCTTAAGCAATTTGATTAATTGAACTTTAATTTATCATGAACTTAGTACCTGATAGTATTTTGCATGTCTATGTTGTTGTAGATAGATGGCCCGTGCTGTCGTTCCGTTGAATTTTAATGAATTCCTAGAGAAAGGTAAGTTGAAAGATGATGGTAGCAACTACACGGACTGGGTCCGTAACATGAGGATTATCCTCATTGTTGCATAAAAGAGTTACGTCCTGGAAGCACCACTAGGCGACAAACCCGCTGCAGGAGCAACACCAGATGTTGTGAACACCTGGCATAGCAAAGCTGATGACTACTCGATAGTTCAGTGTGCCATGCTTTACGGCTTATAACCGAGACTTCAATGACATTTTGAATGTCATGGAGCATATGAGATGTTCCAGGAGTTGAAGTTAATATTTCAAGCAAATGCCTGGATTGAGAGATATGAAGTCTCCAATAAGTTCTACAACTGCAAAATGGAGGAGAGTAGTTCTGTCAGTGAACATATACTCAGAATGTCTGGGTACCATAACCACTTGACTCAGCTGGGAGTTAATCTTCTTGATGATAGTATCATTGACATATTTCTTTAATCACTGCCACCAAGCTACAAGAGCTTCGTGATGAACTATAATATGCAAGGGATGGATAAGACGATTCCTGAGCTCTTCGCAATGCTAAAGGCTAATGAGGTAGAAATCAAGAAGGAGCAGCAAGTGTTGATGGTCAATAAGACCACCAGTTTCAAGAAAAAGGGTAAAGGGAAAAAGGGGAACTTCAAGAAGAACAGCAAGCCAGTTGCTGCTCAAGTGAAGAAACCCAAGTCTGGACCTAAACTTGAGACTGAGTGTTTCTACTGCAAAGGGACTGGTCACTGGATGCGGAACTGCCCCAAGTATTTGGCGGAGAAGAAGGATCGGAAAGTGAAAGGTATATTTGATATACATGTTATCGATTTGTACCTTACTAATGCTCGCAGTAGTGCCTGGGTATTTGATACTGGTTCAGTTGCTAACATTTGCAACTCGAAACAAGGGCTATGGATTAAGCGAAGATTGGCTAAGGACGAGGTGACGATGCGCGTGGGAAATGGTTCCAAAGTCGATGTGATCGCCGTCGGCATGCTACCTCTACATCTACCTTCGGTATTAGTTTTAGACCAAAATAAATGTTATTTGGTGCCAACGTTGAGCATGAACATTATATCCGGATCTTGTTTGATGCAAGACAATTATTCATTTAAATCAGAGAATAATGGTTGTTCTATTTATATGAGTAATATCTTTTATGGTCACGCACCCTTGATGAGTGGTCTATTTTTACTAAATCTTGATAGTAGTGATACACATGTTCATAGTATTGAAGCCAAAAGATGCAAATTTATTAATGAGAGTGCAACTTATTTGTGGCACTGCCGTTTAGGTCATATTGGTGTAAAGCACATGAAGAACCTCCATTCTGATGGACTTCTGGAATCACTTGATTATGAATCACTTGGTACTTGCGAACCATGCCTCATGGGCAAGATGACTAAAACTCCGTTCTCCAGAACAATGGAGAGAGCAACCAAGTTATTGGAAATCATACATACTGATGTATGTGGTCCAATGAACATTGAAGCTTGCGGCAGATATCATTATTTTCTCACCTTCGCAGATGACTTGAGCAGATATGGGTATATCTACTTAATGAAACATAAGTCTGAAACATTTGAAAAGTTCAAAGAATTTCAGAGTGAAGTGGAAAATCATCGTAACAAGAAAATCAAGTTTCTGCAATCGGATCGTGGAGGCGAATATTTGAGTTATGAGTTTGGACTTCATTTGAAACAATGCGGAATAGTTTCGCAACTCACGCCACCTGGAACACCACAATGTAATGGTGTGTTTGAACGTCGTAACCACACTTTATTAGATATGGTGCGATCTATGATGTCTCTCACTGATTTACCGCTATTGTTTTGGGGTTATGCATTAGAGATAGCTGCATTCACGTTAAATAGGGCACCATCTAAATCCGTTGAGACGACACCGTATGAACTATGGTTTGGCAAGAAACCAAAGATGTCGTTTCTTAAAGTTTGGGGTTGTGATGCTTATGTGAAAAAGTTTCTAACTCATAAGCTCGAAGCCAAATCGGAGAAGTGCGTCTTCATAGGATACCCAAAAGAAACTGTTGGGTACACCTTCTATCACAGACCCGAAGGCAAGATATTTTGTTGCTAATAATGGATCCTTTCTAGAGGAGTTTCTCTCGAAAGAAGTGATTGGGAGGAAAGTATAACTTGATGAGGTGTAACATCCCAAAATTTCAATTTGGAATGTTATACATAGATCATTATTGCATATCACATTTTATTGCATTTCGTCTCGCAATCCTCGAAATCCTAAGCAACTCAAGGACCCTTGGGGAGAGTTGGGGACTTCCTCGGTTTTTAAATTTGATTTTTATGAAATTTTGGAACGAGGATTTTTGGTTTTAATTATTTTTCCCTCCGAAAATATTTCATATTAAAATATATGAGAGGAGATAATATGACTTCTCCAAAATAATTGAAATATTGGAGGAAAATTATTAAAATCAAACATTTGTTTTTTTGGATTTTATTGCAATTTGGTTTGCACTAGAAAAATTGCACGTTTTCAAAATTTAATTGTAGGGCCAAGAAAATGTTCATCTCGTTCTAAATATTCTATTTAGACGGGGAAAATTAGTTTTGGCATTTTTAGATTTTTATTTTATTTTCTAGGATTTTTTTCTGTTCGGCGGAATTATTTAAAAAAAGTCTTCGGGCACAGATTGGGCCGAAACCCTAGCCGGGCCGGCCCACTCCCTCATGCGCGCCGTCTCCCTCCTAGAGACCGGCCGCCGCGCCGCGCCACCGACTCGGACAGAGCCCGAGCCGGACTCCGCCTCCCGTCGCCCTTGCCCCCTCCCCAAGCCACCTCCCCTCCCCTTCTCTTAAATACCCAGCCCCACCACTGCCACCACCACCCACCCCGCCGCCGCAGCCCCACCCGTAGCCGCGCCTCGCCGTTGCTGCCGCCTCGCCCCATCGCGGCTCCTGCGTCTCGCCGGACCGACGAGGTAGCCGTTCGCCTCCGGTTTTTTTAAGAAAACCGATTCAGTTTTTTTAGAAAAACCCTAATTCGTTTTTTAGTTCGGTTCGCTGATTTTTTCCTGGTTCTTCTCTTTAGCGGACGTTCGTACGTACGTTCGTTTTAACGAATGGTTTTCGCTCGTTAGTTACAGACAACGAATGCTCGTTCGTTAGCCTGTTCGTCAGCTTTCTTTTATCGGATTTTTCCGCGATTATTTCTGATTGCGATTTCTGATCCGATTTTCGTTCTAGTTTATCGTTTCGCTCGTTTGTCGGAATCAGGTGATTCAAGTTCCTAGATCTTCGTCTCGAGACCCTTTTTCTGCTTAATCAACTTGAACAAGCTTTTGCTGCAGTTAAATTTGACCTAGGTCCAAATTAGTAAACGGATCTTGTTTCTTTTCCGTTTGAGTTTCGTTGCTCCGTCTGATTTGATTCTTTTTGCTAACCGGATTTCTTAAGTTGAACTTTCTGGTAGATCTTGTTTGAGATTACCCGTGTTTCTTTGCTAGATTGCTTATGTATGCTATTGTTTGTTTGCGATAGAATTCCCAGAGTGCGAAGCATGTTATTTGGAGTCCCTAGGTTTCGCGGATTGTCAGCGAGGCAAGTAACACTTTGATCATATTCCTTTATCACCCAGTTTTTATGCATTAGTTCCAATCCTCAGACATTGCATGGTTAGGATGTGATTAACATGTGGGTTGGGAAGTAGTTGATGAGGTAGAACCTATTGCCCTGTTATATTCAAACCTTGGGAGTTACTTATACGAATTGCTTATATTGCTATGCTATGCTCATAGATGTGGTTTGGGTGAGTGAAAGCCATGACAGATGTGAGATTGTTAATTAATGGTTTAACTTAAGGTGGCAACTTGAATACACATCTGGGTGGATTGAGGCACCTGGAGAACCCAGTGTTGCCTGTATTTTTGGAAATCCCGGCGTTCCGTGTGATTTTCCTATGGACCGCCACCCAGGCTCAAAGGGAACTGAGATGATTCATGCTAGAAACTTCCGTGTGCATCCACAAGCTATTATGGGCTCTAACATAGTTGAGTAAGTTACGTGAAGCTCTTGAAGAGGTGGATCAGCAGGTAGTGGGTTGTAGCTTTGGTATGGTCTGCCCGGAGTAGAGAGAGTTAATGTTTCTGAAAGACTGTGTCTCGGTCATCCGTTTCTCAAACACCATGTAGTGCGAGAAATTCAACTGAGGTGATCGAGACTTGTGGGGAAAAGTGCGCAAACCTCTGCAGAGTGTACAAACTACTCATGGTTAGCCGTGTCCCCGGTTATAGATGTCTTGAGTATCTAGAACTTGGAGTATCTTAAGTACCTCATCACTTTTAACTTAATATTGTTGGGTTGTTAATTACTTTAATTGGG
Organism: Triticum aestivum; assembly: GCF_018294505.1. NCBI lineage: Eukaryota > Viridiplantae > Streptophyta > Magnoliopsida > Poales > Poaceae > Triticum > Triticum aestivum. The sequence goes on along the minus strand of NC_057800.1, from coordinate 592,407,421 downwards.
ATTGAGTTGGAGGAACCTTCTCAATTATGTTTCAACTACCATGATAGTTAAATTAAAATCTATTCCTTTCTTGTAGGGTAAAATTGACATTTCGCAAAACTGTAACCATAGAGCTTTCCATCAGCCAAATATGCATGTAGTGATAGCATTATTCTGTTCTTGCTCTACTGTGTTACTTTGCCAGCATATTCCATGTGCTGACCCGTTTTCGGGCTGCAACGTTTTATGTTGCAGACTTTTTAGACGAGGAGTAAGGTTCGTTAGGTCGTTGCCGTATAGCTCAGCTATGCTGTTGGAGTTGATGGACTCACTTTATCTTCCAAGCCTTCCGTTGTTATCATATTAGTTGGCCTTAAGCCATATTTACTATAATAAGTTCTCTTTTGAGACATTCGATGTAATAAGTGTGTGATTGCTACTCTGTTATAAATCCTCGAGTACTGTGTGTGTCAGCATTACCAATCCAGGGATGACACTGAAGCACAGAGACTTGACCCTTTGAGGTCGGGTCGCTACAAGATGGTATCAGAGCACATGCTGAGTGTAGAACACGACCACTAAGCTAAAACCATAGATCACTATTCTCTTCTCATTTCTAACTCCTCTCCATAGATGGCAGATGCAAGGAACAAGTTTGCACAACCGGATGAAGAAGCACCTTTTGGACGACACTTGAAGGAAGTCACTAGGTACCTGAACATAGGAATACCAAGCTTCACCGGGATTTACAATGCCACTCTACTAGAAGAGGAGTGATGGATGATTCAAGTTCATGTTCCAGGAAGGACCTTCACGCCAGTCACTAAACCCATAGAGTTTTCCTATGATGCACCAACCTGGAGTCTAGGAAAGAGTATGGCAGCTCACATCACCATGGGACGCATTGGATAAGTTTATCACAAGGAGCTTAAGGATACTATCTATCAGATTTGTGGGCGCCGAGACGAGCAATGGGAGATGATCAGCACCAGGAGGGGTAGATCAATTGCAACTTTCATCCAGGAACTAAACCAGCACATTCGATGCCAGGAGAATCAGATGTGCGCAGGCATGATAAATCTGAAGAAGGCAATGACTAGGATCACGGAACTGGAGGAAGAACTCAAGGCTACACGTGAATATTATGAGGAAGAAATCGTCGTACTAGTGGAGAAGAATGACGATCTGGAAAGGAAGCTAGGAGTTTTCCTGGGAGACCCCGCACCAGGAGGAGAAGACGAAGAACCCAAGGAGATTTTCCTGGAGGACTACATCATCATCGACGACGCCGACTCCGACCTTAGTGATGATGACTTTGAAGACGAAGCTAGAGCAGACATCATGGAGTCTTCAACCGAGGAATATTTTTATTAGACCACCACATCAGTAGTAGCATTCCACCATGTAAATACTATAGTCCGAGCACTTTTGCAATAGTTCTAGACTGATTGTATGCCTTGCTTGATTGATTGAGTGAAATGTTGGTGTTTGTCTCATGTGCATATGGGTAGTGCTTTCTCATTAGACCTCATCCTATTCTAATCTCTCCCCTCTAAACCCATCAGATGCCTCCGAGACGTGACCCCGGATTTGCTTTCCCACCCGAGCTCACTCAATTGATCCAGCAATAGAATATCCTGATGCTGTTGTTAGTCCAGAACCAAGCCAACAACAACAAAAACAACAATCCACCACCACCACCAGTTGACAACTTAGCCCGCTTTCTAAGGTTGCAGCCGCCGGGGTTTTCCAGTAGCATCGAGCCTATAGTAGCAGATGATTGGCTCCGTAGGATTGGAAGGGAGTTAACCACTACAGGATGTACCGATGCTGAGAAGGTGCATTTTTCCGCACATCAGTTGGATGGACCAGCAGCCTCATGGTGGGAGAATTACACTGTCACCTACCCTATAGCCACGGTGACATGGGACCAGTTTCAGCAAGCCTTCCGTACAACCCATGTTTCAACGGGAGCAATGAGTATGAAGAAGCATGAGTTTCGCAACTTACGGCAGGGGAACCATACTGTGGCTCAGTACGCGGATGAGTTTAGCAAGTTATCTCGTTATGCCCCTGATAATGTGGCCACAGATGCCGCAAAGTAGGAGAAGTTTATGGAAGGGCTGAATGATGAGATGAGCAGGCAGTTGATGGTGGCAACATTCAACAACTACCAGGAGTTGGTAGATAAGGCTCTTATGATTGAAGGTAAGCAGGAACAGATTGAGAATCGTAAGAAGTATGGACAAGGGAGGTATAACTCAGGAGCTCAGCAGAAGCCTCGCCTAACCCCGAACTCGGGAGGACTTGTTCATAACCATGGAGGCCACACCCATAATGGAGGAAGTAACCATAACCATACTGGCCCAAGGAATGGGAATGGGAATGGAGCAAGCAACAATCAGAATAGCTCCAATCCAGCCACACCCACAAAGAGAGACCTAAGCCACGTGACTTGTTTCAAGTGCGGGAAGACTGGACACTATGCCACAGAGTGCCCTGAAGGGAAGAATGGAAATGGAAATGGAAATGGGAGCGCTGGGAAGAAGCCCAATCCATTCAACAAAGGACAAGTGAACCACGTTAACATGGAGGAGGTGGAAGAGCAGCCAGACGCAGTTATAGGTAAGTTTTTGGTTAAGTCGTTTACCGCTTTGGTTCTTTTTGATACTGGTGCATCACATTCATACATATCAAGGGAATTGTGGATAAGTTTAAACTACTGACCCAAACCCTTAGGACCCCTCTGTTAGTAAGTTCACCTGGAGCAGAGTATATGGCTAGTCGATGGTGCGACCAGATACCCTTAACCATTGGCAACCATGTTTTTTCGTCCGACCTAATTATCTTGGAGTCACAAGGATTGGATGTGATATTAGGAATGGACTAGATGTCAAAGTACGGAGGAAGCATTGACTGTGTTAGTAGGTCATTTGTATCACCACCCCGGAGGGAAAAAGGAGCAAGTATGTATCTAGGCATGCGCCAAGAAGTAGCCAAGTAAATACCCTCATGGGAGTTGTTCAGGAGGAAGTGCCTGTAGTAAGGGATTACCCGGATGTTTTCCCCGAGGAGTTACCAGGCATGCCACCGGATCGAGATATCGAGTCTTTGATAGAGCTATTGCCAGGCACAGGGCCCACATCTAAGAGACCTTATCGGATGCGCACGAATGATCTGGAGGAGATTAAGAAACAGATCAAGGAGTTATTGGACAAAGGTTACATTCGACGGAGTTCATCACCATGGGGAGCCCTAGTGCTTTTGGTTGAGAAGAAGGATAAGTCCCTAAGAATGGTTGTTGATTATCGGGCCTTGAATGAACTGACGATCAAGAACAAGTACCCATTGCCGATGGTTGATGATCGATGATCTATTTAATCATCTGCAAGGAGCTAAGGTGTTTTCAAAGATCGACCTGCGAGCAGGATACCATTAGTTGAAGATACGAGAGAAAGATATACCAAAGACAGCATTCACCACACGGTATGGGTTATACAAATATACGGTCATGTAGTTTGGACTGACTAACACACCTGCCTACTTCATGAGCATGATGAACAAAGTATTCATGTAATATTTGGATGTCAGGACCCCGATTCCAAGTCACATCGATCTAGCTGGTAACACCTCATATCACTTTGCGGCCTCACGCACGGTATTCCCACGGGTGTCGCCTTACCATGGCCCGGGACCGTTTGCGTCTTTTGGCTCACGTATATGATAGTGCCGCTAGCATCCATATGACAGAGAACCCAGGCCGACATGACTAGTCGTGAACCCAAAGTGGCACTAACTTACGGGAACAGGCATACATGAATCAACATTGAGCATGTCGGTCAGCAGCGTGTGAATCAGGGCTGTAGCACTGGGCTAACAAGACTCCGAGAACCCGGGCTGTAGCAGGCCCCGCATGACATTTCCCCGAAGGGACAGACACAGGAACGAAGTGAATCACATGCCGGCCAGCCAAGTGTTCCGGAGTAGTAGTACTGGGCTAGCAGGACTCCGGTGAACCGGGCTATAGCGGACTACTATGGCTCATGGAAGCACAAGACTACATTTCCCCATAAGAGAGGCTACCAAGGATAAACAACTAGGTTGTCGGATCCCACACATACCAAGCATTTCAATAATACACACAATATGCTCAATATGTGCAATACAACATGGCATCACAACAAGACTCTACGACTCAGAGTATTTATTCATTAGGCTCCGAGGAGCGAGATATTACAAACATGGGTCTCATGACCCAACATTCAGAGCATACAAGTCAAAACACATGCGGAAGCTTAACATGTCTGAGTACAGACATCTACAAATGAAAAAGGCTGAGGAGCCTGACTATCTACAAGACCCTCCCAAGGTTACAAGATCGTAGCTGAGGTAACAAGCTAAACATCAAAGTCCACGTGGAACTACTAGCGGGACTGAAGTCTCTCTGCAAAACATAAATTAAGCAAACGTGAGTAAAAATGTACCCAGCAAGACTTACATTAGAACTAACTACATATGCATCGGTATCAACAAAGGGGGTGGTGAAGTTTAACTGAAGCAAGCCAGCTTTGACCAGTGGCTAACCTGAACTACGACTGCAAGTAACTCTTTTGAGGTGGTGCACACGAGTCCACATATTCACCATATCAATACACCACTATGGATCCGCTCCCGTCTTCCTACGAGAACGCCATCCATAGCTCTCACGCTTATCTTGCGCATTTTAGAGTATCCACTTTCACTTGTCTATCAACTATGCAAGGGGTCCAAGTTTCCATATCCGAGGAATCCGGCTATTCGAATAGATAATGATAACCCTGCAGGGGTGTACTTCTTCACACACGCTCTCGCCACTTATCGCCCTGTACACATCATGTACCTCGGCAACCTTCAAGCGGAAACCAGGCGAGGGAGTCGGCCATCACCTGACTAACCAACAAGTGTCTCGTCCAGGTTTATCGCCTATTCGGGTTCCATCCGCAAGGAGATCCGGCCGGGGTGTCGCTCACGGCCCCAAACGATGTGTGCAGGGTTCCCAAGCCCACCATCCGGGTGCCACTTGGTACACCGTGCCACTGTGTCTAGTTTGTCCCAAGCCCACCTGTACCGGGTGCCACTTGGTAGACTACTAACACTACCTACAAACACCAGAAACTTGTTGCAACTCCTGGACAGAGATCGAGTTGATTAATAAGCCGAGAGGGCTGAGTTACCGGAACCCAATGTGTGGTAGTAACTGTTCATGGACCACAAACACAGGACTCAGTTCCTGAGGACGGCTGCAATGAGACAACCCACCATGTACTCCTACATGGCCTCTCATCGCTACCTTTACCAAATCGGGTTCACACACTTAGCTCTCAATGGTAGGACATGTTCACCACGTTCCAATTCATTCCCGATGAATCAGACCGGACTCAACTCTAAGCAGTAGCAGGCATGACAACAAGCATGAATGAGTAGGCACCTCAGGGCTCAAACAATTCCTACTCATGCTAGTGGTTTCATCTATTTACTGTGGCAATGACAGGTCATGCAGAGGAAAGGGGTTCAGCTACCGCAGCATGTAACAGTTGAAATGGTGTTGTCCTAATGCAGTAAAAGAGAGCAGGAGCGAGAGAGTGGGATTGTATCGGAATGAACAAGGGGTTTTTTGCTTGCCTGGCACTTCTGAAGATATTAAAGCTCTTCATCGGTGTCATCGATCACGTCGTCAGAACTACGTCTATCGAGAGGGGACAAACACCGGCAATAGAGAAGAACACAATCAATGCATATGCAACAATATGATGCATGAATGTGATATGGCAATAATGTTATGATTTGAGCTAATGCGTCTAGCTATGATTTAAATGAAGTTGGTTTGAATACAAGATTCAAATTCCAACTCCATATATGATTATTTCAGTGCCCTTTATTTGTTTTGTCCAAAACAGAGGACAAACATTGTTCAAACATGCATGAAAATGGTACAGATGGATTCCTTGAATTTTTCTGATAATTTTTCATATATAAATTATTTCATTTGGAGTTACGGTTAAATTTCTAAGATTTTTAGAAGTTTTACACATATTCTGGAATTTTCTGAATTATTTTAAATCCAAAAAAATGACTTACTGCATCAGTATGACGCCTGGGTGACATCAGCAGGTCAACAGACATCAGCCAGGTCAAACCTGATGTGCGGGGTCCACACGTCAGTGGCACAGAGCCGGTTTGGGTGGATGACAGGTGGGACCGGTCAACGGCCACGTCAGCAGGGTCAATGCTGACACGTGGGGCCATTGTGCTTAACTAAAGCTAAACAGGAATTAATTCTGCGGTTAATTAGGCAGCGGGGCCCACTAATCGGTGATAGAGGAGGGTAGTTAGCCATGTCATTAGTGCTAATGGCGGTGCCACGCCGGCTTCGCCGAAGTTAGGCCGCCGGCGAGGTGCCGCGGCGGCGGAGGGCTGCGGGAACGCTGCTCAGGGTGCCATTCTCCGCGCGGTTTGCTCCTACGCGCTCCTGGGAGTGAGCAGCATCGGCTGGTGGTGGTGGCTAAGCTCGAGATGGCCGGGAACAGCACCGGCGATGACCACCGCGGTGTCCAGAGTTCAAATGTCGACGGATTCAATGCCACAACACACGGGAGGACCAGCGGTTTGCACCTACGAGCTCTACGCGTGCTCACGAACCCCACGGGAACACCCACGGGACCAAAGGGTCACCGGAACTTCGTCGGTGACAAGGTCGTGCGGCGGCGCACTCTCAGCCTCGACGAAAACAGTGGCTACAGCGAGAACTAGGCCATGGAATTAGAGGGGAACGGTGCAGGGGCTCACAGGGATGACGATGAGGCGGTCGGCGTGCTCGGGGTAGGCCTGGGGCGACGGGACGGCGACGGCGTTCTCTGGCGACCGAATTTTGAAGACGGAGTCGACGCGGTCGAGTTGGGGCGTCCGAGCGCTCGAGGCTTGCTCGAGGCGGCGTAACGGACGGTGGCAGAGCTTGCAGACTACACAGGGAGGCGAGAGGAGCATGGTGGGTGTGGTGGCAACGAACGACGGCAGCGGTCGGCGCCTGCGTTCGGACGTGAGCGAGGGAGCAGAGGAGGTGGGGAACCAGAGAGTAAGGGGAAAGTGAGGGGAGGCGTTGGGCGTCTCCGTGGTGTGGCTGGAAGCGCCGGGTCGTCGCGCTGGAGTAGGAGGTGGCGTCGTCGACCGCGCGTGTGCAGGCACGCAGCTGCTTCTCCTCCTGGCAGGAGGAAGAAGACGGTGTTGCCCCTATGGGCTGGGCCAGAACAGGAGTTGGGCCAGGCAGGTAAGTCAGGTAAGGCCCTGCCTTTTCTATTTTCTATTTGTTCTGTTTTATATTTTTTTTGAAGTTTCTTTTGAGTTTGCTTTTCAAACAAACCAATTTTTATGCTTCTGAAAATTATTTTGTGGACGTAGGAAACTAGTTCAGAGCCACATGCAAATTTTCAAAATTATTGGGCTTATATCTAGTTTATAGTAAATATAAACCCAAATCAAATAGCTAGTGATTTAATTCAAATGCCCAAGAATAATTATTTCTGTGATTCCAAAAATATTGGTTTGAGTTATAGCTCTTGCCAATATTTTTAGAGGTTAGCAGGAACATTTTGTTGGGCTCATTTGAAATAATTTTTAATGTTGATCATTTTTGTCAAAGATTTCTGAGGCTTTCCACTTTCCCCAATTCAACTTTCAATAAAATTTAAACATGATGCAACAGGATCAAGCAAGGACAACAGGGGCTGAGCTAGGGCTGTGACAAGTCACCCCCGGTAAACAAGAATCTCGGCCCGAGATTCGAGACGTGAGGTAAGAAGGAAGGGGGGTCAGAAAACTATCACAGTCTTCTCGATCCAACTGCCCTTCCCGAGGATGTTGATTCATTGCGTCATCTTGATCTTAACGTCTTTGCTTTTGGGATCTTCATCCAGCATCATGACGGAAAGAAAGGAAACCCTCGAAGAATCGATCTTCTCGAAGATCGAGCAACCGACGATCAACTCTCAGAACGAGACATAGTGACATCTGTCGAGATGAGACACGATACACACATTAAGAATGATGGAAATGAGCATATGACAATGTTTAAATAAATAGAGGAATTCCCACACCTAGGAGGGTGGTGAACGGTGTCAACGTAGCAAGGAGTTGGGTTGCCATGATTCCACAACGAGACACCTTTAAGAAGGTGACTCGCAGAGATATTCCCTTAAGTGGCAAAAAGAATTACTTTTGATCCATAGATCATTGAAACTCTTCATTCCATCTTAAGGCAATTTTCAACTGATCATTTGAAATAGCTCAAAGAAATGGCATACTCGGACTAGGATGGATGATGTGGACTACCTTGTTGAAGACAACGCAAGGGATGATTTTTCTTGCGCGTGCTCTCAGGAACTTGAGCATTCCCATAATCATCAAGGTTCTACCAACATCCGTGTCGAGGATCCTGGCAACACATCTTACTACCTTGACAAATAGTGATGGACAATGCAGATGCATAGAAAGACACCCCTTTCTCAGATTTCACCTTAGCGAGGCCAAGGGAACGAAATCTAGATGATCGACCGAGAGACATTTAGCACCCCGCTTCTAATGTTCTCCTTGATGTGCTAGCGCAACCCATTTGTCGATATGGTTTGATAACTAGAACATCAGTTAAAAGGTCGGACTTCGGAAGCTTAAGAATCCATAAGGAATAACTACGGAGGCAGATCCTGCGAGATCCTTATGGGGAGGTCACCAACTTCTTCAACCAAGACATTGCAATAATAGACCTTCCGGCTAGGTGGGTTGGCAACGACATCCATGTTACCGGGTTACCGAGAGACCAATATTATAATTCTTGGGACACGTTCCAACTATCATATCTGCCTGAGATTCAGATCTTGTGGTGTCAGAATAATCCAGACTCACCGAGTCTAGAAAGAAAAATGAAAGTTTGCAACACAAATCGACGATATGACATTGCGAGATTCTGGGGGAATGAACTACGATAGCAAGCTCCAAAACATGAGCTGGTTCTGCTACACACATGTGGACACACTATCGCAGACAAGCATGACCACGTAGTAGTCTTATGATGAAACACTACCGAGTTCAGGTGGGAAGCCATCATTTAAGATATCAAAGTCTACTACATGTCCGTCTGGGCCCTTCAGGATTAGCACTTGAACTTCTTATTCTTGAACAAGTCAATCAGTGGCTTAGTGTGCTACGGAGTTCATATGGAATGAAGATGACCAGTCTAACAGACCACAGAATACCTTGCACGTGCATGACTGGCTTGGGATGACTCCAGAGGAGGTAAAACAAGCCTTCTCAGATTCATGGCGGCAACTTGCATCAGGTGCACATGAATTGGAGGGACTCACTTCTTTCGTTCAAACATATGCTTCACGAACGGGTCATGAAGATAATGCTTATGAAAGTTTCCAATACTAGCTGGATGTTCAACATGGATCATGGAGAAGATAACAATGTTGCTGATGGGCTCAACAACAATTCATCCAGGCTTCCATATAATTGGAGTTCCACAATTATGTGAACAAGCGATAGCATTGGTCACACCAAAGGACATAATGGTGCATGCTTAAGGGATCAACCACGAGTAAGACAACATTACGAACATCATTGGTTCTGATTTGATTTGACGATAGCCCATACTCAAATCAAGAACTAGATAAGATGATAGATCCAACAACTGATCATAGGGACCAATCGATGAAGGTATCATCTTTCTTCAACACACATACAAGATATCCCTTAAAATGAACTAAGTCGGACAAGCTTTTATCTTCCAACTCTCCAGGTTGTTGTTTAGCTTAACCAACTAGCTCAGGGTAGCCGACACGGATTGTTGGAGAAGGGGTGGTTACTGAAAACCAACTTGCTCACAACTCAACATAGCGGTTAGGTGACGACCTGGTGATACTTCCGAGAAGATATTTGGAACATCACGAACCACCGATATGTTACTAAGCTCGAGAAGAACCTTGCTTTTCAGGGCAAGATATGATCAAAAGAGTGAGGGATTCAATCCTGACTCAAAGATCGAAGAGTGCACCAGAAATAAGAACAAGGTAGCACGATCAATCCTAGAATAGTGTTTCGATAACCAACACGCTAAGAATAATATTTATCGTCCTATAAATACAAAGCAATGGGGTTGCTAGGAGTATTGATTTCACACATCATGATTCACTTGTCGGCATTCCGGTTACAAAAACACGGAGACCAAGAAATGAGCAATGACGGAGAGAAGTATCACTGCATCAAGAGTTCATAAGATATGGTGCAATTCTCATGACAATCTTGACATAAAGGGGGTAATACTCCAGGTAGAACAGAACAAAAGCTGGATTGGCAATTTGATCTGCAGAATACAACTACTTTGACCCAATCCTAAGTATGGATGAGGTACTGGAGTTTGTTTCTCCTAGTCATTCCAGAATAGAATGGCATTGACAGACCACAAGAATAAGAGGTATCGATGAGCATGAATGCAATACATGCTCTTAACTATCAAGTGATAGACGGAGATCATGATACAACTAAAGAGAGGTACAACTCAAAGGAACATATATCTTTCTGAGTTGTGGATGCATAGATTAGTATGTCGATCGAAGCTCAACATTTCTTCCGAATAACCCATGCAGAAAGGTAGAACTGGCAGAATCACAATTATGAATGGAGAACTCCTCAGGAGTACTCTAATGGTGATCTTTTGGTTCAAAGAACTTCTGCCTTAATGGTTCATGGTATTTGGAAGAAGGAAATACCATGGACCTCGAGGACTATCACAAGGTTACTAATATCTTAAGGGAACTAGCAAATACTAACAACATGAAGTAGGGTGAATCTTGGGTTCAAGAACCCAGGAATAGAATGCCTGCTAACTAAATGGCATCACGGGATGCTTTCGAGAATGACGGCCAGAATCAACACACTGGGAACACAAATCATGGCTAGCGTACTAGGTAGTCTTCTGAGACACCTAGGATCATAATACTAACTCCAACATATATGTTGAGGCAACAGAGTACCTCAACTCACTGGCTAATGTGCTTATTCTGACCAAAAGGACATCGGGAACGGAGGAAGGGTTTGCAAATGCATCAAATTATTTAGAAATCTGGAATGACTCGGACAGCATAACGGCTGTAAATGCTCAAAAGATTTGAGACATCCTGCAAAAAATGGTGGCATAACCACTCAGAAGCACAAAATCAAGGTTTCGATACCAACTATGAACACACGGGGGTGGTAGAAACTGATGGGGCTTAAATCCATCAATCCTATAAGTCTCTAGCATAGTAACTTGTCATCCTGATAGATAGATGAGAAGGCCTAGCTCTTAATCCCCGTAGAAAGGAATAGGATGACTCAGATCAGAGGGCATGAGGTATAAGGAGTAGAAAGAGCCTTACGTTCTCTTCCACAATCAATTCCCTTATATAACTAAAGCATTTCTAGACTCAACTTCGACCAGTATGGCTTGGTAATCCTACAGGCAGTCAGGCTCTGATACCAACGCTGTCAGGACCACGATTCCAAGTCACATCGATCTATCCGGTAACACCTCATATCACTTTGCGGCCTCACGCACGGTATTCCCATGGGTGTCGCCTTACCATGGCCCGGGACCGTTTGCGCCTTATGGCTCACATATATGATAGTGTTGCTAGCATCCATATGACAGAGAACCCGGGCCGACATGACTAGTCGTGAACCCAAAGTGGCACTAACTTACGGGAACAGGCATACATGAATCAACATCGAGCATGTCGGTCAGCAGCGTGCGAATCCGGGCTGTAGCACTGGGCTAACAGGACTTTGGGAACCCGGGCTGTAGCAGGCTAGGCAGACTCCGGATGTCACCGCATGACATTTCCCCGAAGGGACAGACACAGGAACAAAGTGAATCACATGCCGGCCAGCCAAGTGTTCCGGAGCAGTAGTACTGGGCTAGCAGGACTCCGGTGAACCGGGCTGTAGCGGACTACTATGGCTCATGGAAGCACAAGACTACATTTCCCTATAAGAGAGGCTACCAAGAATAAACAACTAGGTTGTCGGATCCCACACATACCAAGCATTTCAATCATACACTCAATATGCTCAATATGTGCAATACAACATGGCATCACAACAAGACTCTACGACTCAGAGTATTTATTCATTAGGCTCCGAGGAGCGAGATATTACAAACATGGGTCTCATGACCCAACATTCAGAGCATACAAGTCAAAACACATGCGGAAGCTTAACATGTCTGAGTACAGACATCTACAAATGAAAAAGGCTGATGAGCCTGACTATCTACAAGACCCTCCCAAGGGTACAAGATCGTAGCTAAGGTAACAAGCTAAACGTCGAAGTCCATGTGGAACTACTAGCGGGACTGAAGTCTCTCTGCAAAACATAATTTAAGCAAATGTGAGTACAAATGTACCCAGCAAGACTTACATCAGAACTAACTACATATGCATCGGTATCAACAAAGGGGGTGGTGAAGTTTAACTGCAGCAAGCCAGCTTTGACCCAGTGGCTAACCTGAACTACGACTGCAAGTAACTCTTTTGAGGTGGCGCACACGAGTCCACATATTCACCATATCAATACACCACTATGGATCCGCTCCCGTCTTCCTACGAGAACGCCATCCATAGCACTCACTCTTATCTTGCGCATTTTAGAGTATCCACTTTCACTTGTCTATGAACTATGCAAGGGGTCCAAGTTTCCATATCCGTGGAATCCGGCTATTCGAATAGATAATGATAACTCTGCAGGGGTGTACTTCTTCACACACGCTCTCGCCACTTATCTCCCTGTACACATCATGTACCTCGGCAACCTTCAAGTGGAAACCGGGCGAGGGAGTCGGCCACGACCTGACTAACCAACAAGTCTCTCATCCTGGTTTATCACTTATTCGGGTTCCATCCACAAGGAGATCCTGCCGGGGTGTCGCTCACGGCCCCAAACGATGTGTGCAGGGTTCCCAAGCCCACCATTCGGGTGCCACTTGGTACAACGTGCCACTGTGTCTAGTCTATCCCAAGCCCACCCATACCGGGTGCCACTTGGTAGACTACTAACACTACCTACAAACACCAAAAACTAGTTGCAACTCCTGGACAGAGATCGAGTTGATTAATAAGCCGAGAGGGGCCGAGTTACCGGAACCCAATGTGTGGTAGTAACTGTTCATGGATCACAAACATAGGACTTAGTTCCCGAGGACGGCTGCAATGAGACAACCCACCATGTACTCCTACATGGCCTATCACCGCTACCTTTACCAAATCGTGTTCACACACTTAGCTCTCAATGGTAGGACATGTTCACCACGTTCCAATTCATTCCCGATGAATTAGACCGGACTCAACTCTAAGCAGTAGCAGGCATGACAACAAGCATGAATGAGTAGGCACATCAGGGCTCAAACAATTCCTACTCATGCTAGTGGGTTCCATCTATTTACTGTGGCAATGACAGGTCATGCAGAGGAAAGGGGTTCAGCTACCGCAGCATGTAACAGTTGAAACGGTGTTGTCCTAATGCAGTAAAAGAGAGCAGGAGCTAGAGAGTGGGATTGTATCGGAATGAACAGGGGGGGTTTTGCTTGCCTGGCACTTCTGAAGATATTAAAGCTCTTCATCGGTGTCATCGATCACGTCGTCAGAACTACGTCTATCGAGAGGGGACAAACACCGGCAATAGAGAAGAACACAATCAATGCATATGCAACAATATGATGCATGAATGTGACATGGCAATAACGTTATGATTTGAGCTAATGCATCTAGCTATGATTTAAATGAAGTTGGTTTGAATACAAGATTCAAATTCCAACTCCATATATGATTATTTAAATGCCCTTTATTTGTTTTGTCCAAAACAGAGGACAAACATTGTTCAAACATGCATGAAAATGGTACAGATGGAGTCCTTGAATTTTTTTGATAATTTTTCATATATAAATTATTTCATTCGGAGTTACAGTTGAATTTCTATGATTTTGAGAAGTTTTAAACATTTTCTGGAATTTTCTGAATTATTTTAAATCCAAAAAAATGACTTACTGCATCAGCATGACGTCTGGGTGACATCAGCAGATCAACAGACGTCAGTCAGGTCAAACCTGATGTGCGGGGTCCACACGTCAGTGGCACAGAGCCGGTTTGGGTGGATGACAGGTGGGACCGGTCAACGGCCACGTCAGCAGGGTCAATGTTGACGTGTGGGGCCACTGTGCTTAACTAAAGCTAAACAGGAATTAATTATGCGGTTAATTAGGCAGCGGGGCCCACTAGTCGGTGATAGAGGAGGGTAGTTAGCCCTGTCATTATTGCTAATGGTGGTGCCACGCCGGCTTCACCGAAGTTAGGCCGCCGGCGAGGTGCCGCGGCGGCGGAGGGCTGCGGGAACGCTGCTCAGGGTGCCATTCGCCGTGCGGTTTTCTCCTACGCGCTCCTAGGAGTGAGCCGCATCGGCTGGTGGTGGTGGCTAAGCTCGAGATGGCCGGGAACGGCACCGGCGATGACCACCGCGGCGGCCGGAGTTCAAACGTCGACGGATTCAATGCCACAGCACGCGGGAGGACCAGCGGTTTGCACCTACGAGCTCTACGCGTGCTCACGAACCCTACGGGTACACTCACGGGACCAAAGGGTCACCGGAACTTCGTCGGTGACAAGGTCGTGCGGCGGCGCACTCTCAGCCTCGACGAAAATAGTGGCTACAGCGAGAACTAGGCCACGGAATTAGAGGGGAACAACGCAGGGGCTCACGGGGATCACGATGAGGCGGTCGGCGTGCTCGAGGTAGGCCTGGGGCGACGGGACGGCGACGGTGTTCTCCGGCGACCGAAGCTTGAAGACGGAGTCGAGGCGGTCGAGTTGGGGCATCCGAGCGCTCCAGGCTTGCTCGAGGCGGCGTAACGGACGGTGGCAGAGCTTGCAGACTACAAGGGGAGGCGAGAGGAGCATGGTGGGCGTGGTGGCAGCGAACAACGGCAGCGGTCGGCGGCTGCGTTCGGACACGAGCGAGGGAGCAGAGGAGGTGGGGAACCAGAGTGAAAGGGGAAAGTGAGGGGAGGCGTTGGGCGTCTCCGTGGCATGGCTGGAAGCGCCGGGTCGTCGCGCTGGAGCAGGAGGTGGCATCGTCGGCCGCGCGTGTGCAGGCACACAGCTGCTTCTCCTCCTGGCAGGAGGAAGAAGACGGCGTTGCCCCTGTGGGCTGGGCCAGAACAGGAGTTGGGCCAGGCAGGTAAGTCAGGTAAGGCCCTGCCTTTTCTATTTTCTGTTTGTTCTGTTTTCTATTTTTTTTTGAAGTTTGTTTTGAGTTTGGTTTTCAAACAAACCAATTTTATGCTTCTGAAAATTATTTTGTGGACGTATGAAACTAGTTCACAGCCACATGCAATTTTTCAAAATTATTGGGCTTATATGTTGTTTATAGTAAATATAAACCCAAATGAAATAGCTAGTGATTTAATTCAAATGCCCGAGAATAATTATTTCTGTGATTCCAAAAATATTGGTTTGAGTTATAGCTCTTGCCAATAATTTTAGAGGTTAGCAGGAACATTTTGTTGGGCTCATTTGAAACAATTTTTAATGTTGATCATTTTTGTTAATGATTTCTGAGGCTTTCCACTTTCCCCAATTCAACTTTCAATAAAATTTAAACATGATGCAACAGGACCAAGCAAGGACAACAGGGGCTGAGCTAGGGCTGTGACATTGGATAATTTTGTTGTGGTGTTCATTGATGATATAATGGTATATTCGAAGAACGAGGAGGAGCACAAGGAGCATTTGCGTTTAGTTCTCGAGAAACTCAGGGAACATCAGTTGTATGCCAAGTTCAGCAAATGTGAGTTTTGGTTGAAGGAAGTCGGATTCCTTGGACATGTTATATCAGGAGAAGGTATAGCAGTAGACCCCACCAAGATTCAGTCAGTCACTGAATGGTTGGCACCCACTTCAGTTAGCGAGGTCCGCAGTTTTCTTTGACTCGCAGGATACTATCGGAGATTCATTGAGAATTTTTCCAAAATTGCGAAGCCAATGACGGAGTTATTGAAGAAGGATACCAAGTTTAAATGGACGAAAGACTGCGAGGCAAGTTTCCAGGAGCTGAAGAAACGTTTGACTACAGCCCAGTGCTGACACTGCCAGATATACGTAAGGATTTCCAAGTGTATTGTGACACCTCTCGCCTAGGACTTGGAAGTGTGCTTATGTAGGACGAAAGAGTTATTTCGTATGCCTCACGGCAACTAAAACCACACGAGTTGAATTACACTATGCATGATTTGGAGCTAGCAGCCGTAGTGCATGTGTTGAAGACTTGGAGACATTACCTTATTGGAAACCATTGTGATGTGTACACGGATCATAAGAGTTTGAAGTACATTTTTACACAGAAGTAACTGAATCTTAGGCAGAGGAGATGGTTGGAGCTCATAAAGGATTATGACATGAAGCTTCACTATCATCCAGGAAAGGCCAATTTCGTAGCAGACGCTTTGAGCCGGAAGAGTTATGCTAATACCCTAGAGAGCACGGGATTGCCGAAGGAGTTAGCAGAGGATCTCCGGGAACTTCGATTGGAGATTGTAGTTTTGTTGCAACAATGGAGGTTCAGTCTACATTGTTGGGAAAGATTCGAGAAGCTCAGAACGATGACAAAGAGATTGCCGAGATAAAATAGAAAATGAGCGAAGGAAAGGCCAAAGGTTTTCGTGAGGATGAGCACGTCAACTTATGGTTTTGTGGACCGTGTTTACGTGCCCAATAACACAGAGATCGGGAAATTAATACTACAGGAGGCTCATGACTCACCATATTCAATACACCCCGGAAACACCAAGATGTATTTAGATTTGAAGGAACATTTCTGGTGGACAGGGATGAAGAAGGATATCGCCGAGTATGTAGCCGTATGTGATGTATGTCAGAGAATGAAGGTAGAGCATCAAAAGCCAGTAGGATTGCTACAGCCTATGCCGATACCCGAATGGAAGTGGGATGAACTTGGCATGGATTTTATCACTGGGTAGTAGTTGACCGCTTGACCAAAGTGGCACAGATTATCCCTGCGAAAACAACTTATACCAGTGCAAAGTTGGCCAAGATATATATGACCAGGATCGTATGTCTGCACGGAGTTCCGAGGACCATCGTATCAGATAGAGGAACACAGTTTACCTCAAAGTTTTTGCATCAGCTGCACCAGACTTTGGGAATGAGATTGGAGTTCAGTATAACATTTCACCCGCAGACCGATGGACAGACCGGGAGAGTCAACCCGATTCTGGAGGATATGTTGAGAGCCGGTGCGCTAGACTATGGATCTAGTTGGGATGACAATTTGACTTACGTAGAGTTCTCATACAACAATAGTTACCAAGCCAGTTTGAAGATGGCACCATTCGAAGCCCTATATGGACGAAGGTGCAAAACACCGTTGATGTGGGATCAAGTTGGAGACCGACAGTTGTTTGGACCAGACTTGATCAAACAGTCGGAGGAGAAAGTTAAACTGATTCGAGATAGACTGAAGATAGCTCAGTCCAGACAGAAGAGTTATGCATATTCGAAGCGCAAGGAGGTAACCTATGAAATTGGAGATAGAGCATATCTGCAAGTATCACCTTTGCGAGGAGTGAAACATTTTGGAGTTAAGGGAAAGTTAGCCCCGAGATTTGTAGTACCGTATCATGTTTTGGAATGGATGGGAGAAGTTGCCTACAAGTTGGAGTTACCTAAAGGACTGTCAGGAGTTACGATGTGTTTCACGTTTCCCAATTGAAGAAGTGCCATGCTGAGATGGCCGATATACCGCTAAGAGATACCGTACCCTTGGAGGCGATTCAGTTGGACAATGATTTGACTTATGAGGAGAAGCCAGTCAAGATTTCGGAGTTTGCCAGCCGAGTCACCCGCAGCAAGGGTTATTAAGTTTTGCAAAGTTCAGTGGAGCCACCATACCGAGGATGAAGCCACCATGGAACGAGAGGATGATCTTCGCAAAGACCACCCACACCTATTTTCTAGCCAAACCGAATCTCGAGGGCGAGATTCATCTTAAGGGGGGTAAGTTTGTAACATCCCAAATTTTCAATTTGGAATGTTATACATAGATCATTCTTGCATATCATATTTTATTGCATTTCGTCTCGCGATCCTCGAAATCCTAAGCAACTCAAGGACCCTCGGGGAGACTTGGGGATTTCCCCAGTTTTCAAATTTGATTTTTATCAAATTTTGGAACGAGGATTTTTGGTTTTAATTATTTTTTCCTTCGAAAATATTTTATATTAAAATATATGAGAGGAGATAATATGACTTATCCAAAATAATTGAAATATTGGAGGAAAATTATTAAAATTAAACATTTGTTTTTTGGATTTTATTGCAATTTGGTTTGCACTAGAAAAATTACATGTTTTCAAAATTTTATTTTAGGGCCAAGAAAATGTTCAACTCGTTCTAAATATTCTATTTAGACAGCGAAAATTTGTTCTGGCATTTTTAGATTTTTATTTTATTTTCTAGGATTTTTTTGTTTGGAGGAATTGTTTTAAAAAAAGTCTTCGGGCACCGACTGGGCCGAAACCCCAACCAGGTCGGCCCACTCCCTCCCGCGTGCCGTCTCCCTCCTAGAGACCGGCCGCCGCGCCGCGCCGCCGACTCCGACAGAGTCCGAGCCGGACTGCGCCTCCCGCCGCCCTTGCCCCCTCACCAAGCCACCTCCCCTCCCCCTCTCTTAAATACCCAGCCCCGCCACCGCCACCACCACCCACCCTCAACACCGCAGCCCCACCCGCAGCCGTGCCTCGCCGCTGCCGCCGCCGTCGCTGCTATGCCTCGCCACCGCGCCGCCGCCGCCTCACCCCGTCGCCGCTACCGTGTCTCGCCGGACCGATGAGGTAGCCGTTCGCCTTCGGGTTTTTTAAGAAAACCGATTCGGTTTTTTTAGAAAAACCCTAGTTCGTTTTTTAGTTCGGTTCGCCGGTTTTTTCCGGTTCTTCTCTTTAACGGACGTTCGTCTGTACGTTCGTTTTAACGAATGGTTTCCGCTCGTTAGTTAGAGACAACGAATGCTCGTTCATTAGCCTGTTCGTCAGCTTTCTTTTATCGGATTTTTCCGCGATTATTTCTGATCGCGATTTCTGATCCGATTTTCGTTCTAGTTTATCTTTTGCTCATTTGTCGGAATCAGGCGATTCAAGTGCCTAGATCTTTGTCTCAAGACCCTCTTTTTGTTTAATCAACTTGAACAAGCTTTTGCTACTGTAAAATTTGACCTAGGTCCAGATTAGTAAACGGATCTTGTTTCTTTCGCCATTTGTGTTTCGTTGCTCCGTTTGATTTGATTCTTTTTGCTAACTGTAGTTCTTAAGTTGAACTTTCTGGTAGATCTTCTTGTTTGAAATTTACCCGCGTTTCTTTGCTTTATTGCTTATGTATGCTATTGTTTGTTTGTGATAGAATTCCCAGAGTGCGAAGCATGTTATTTTGAGTCCCTAGGTTTCGCGGATCGTCAGCAAGGCAAGTAACACTTTGATCATATTCCTTTATCACCCAGTTTTTATGCATTAGTTCCAATCCTCAGACATTGCATGGTTAGGATGTGATTAACATGTGGGTTGGGAAGTAGTTGATGAGGTAGAACCTATTGCCCTGTTATATTCAAACCTTGGGAGTTACTTATACGAATTGCTTATATTGCTATGCTATGCTCATAGACGTGGTTTGGGTGAGTGAAAGCCATGACAGATGTGAGATTGTTAATTAATGGTTTAACTTAAGGTGACAACTGGAATACACATCTGGGTGGATTGAGGCACCTGGAGAACCCAGTGTTGCCTGTATTTTTGGAAATCCCGGCGTTCCGTGTGATTTTCCTATGGACCGCCACCCAGGCTTAAAGGGAACTGAGATGATTCATGCTAGAAACTTCCGTGTGCAGCCACAAGCTATTATGGGCTCTAGCATAGTTGAGTAAGTTACGTGAAGCTCTTGAAGAGGTGGATCAGTAGGTAGTGGGTTGTCGCATTGGTATGGTCTGCCCGGAGTAGAGAGTTAATGTTTCTGAACGACTGTGTCTCGGTCATCCGTTTCTCTAACACCATGTAGTGCGAGAAATTCAATGGAGGCGATCGAGTCTTGTGGGGAAAAGTGCGCAAACCTCTGCAGAGTGTACAAACTAATCATGGTTAGCTGTGTCCCCGGTTATGGACTTCTTGAGTATCTAGTACTTGGAGTATCTTAAGTATCTCATCACGTTTAACTTAATATTGTTGGGTTGTTAATTACTTTAATTGGGATTGAGTTGGAGGAACCTTCTCAATGATGTTTCAACTACCATGATAGTTAAATTAAAATCTATTCCTTTGTTAAAGGGAAAAATTGGCTTTTTGCAAAACTGTAACCATAGATCTTTTCACCAGCCAAATATGCATGTAGTGATAGCATTATTCTGTTCTTGCTCTACTGTGTTACTTTGCCAGCATATTCCATGTGCTGGCCTATTTTCGGGCTGTAACGTTTTATGTTGCAGACTTTTTAGATGAGGAGTAAGGTTCATTAGGTCGTTGCCGTACAGCTCAGCTATGTCGTTGGAGTTGATGGACTCACTTTATCTTCCAAGCCTTCCGTTGTTATCGTATTAGATGGCCTTAAGCCATATTTACTATAGTAAGTTCTCTTTTGAGACATTTGATGTAATAAGTGTGTGATTGCTACTCTTTTATAAATCCTCAAGTACTATGTGTGTCAGCATTACCGATCCAGGGATGACACTTAAGCACAGAGACTTGACCGTTTGAGGTTGGGTCGCTAAATGAGGTAATTGTACCTTCTCCCGAACTGGAAATTAGTTCATCACAGAAATCAGCTCCAGTGATTCCTACACCAGTAAGTGAGGAAGCTAATGATGATGACCATGAAACTTATGATCAAGTTACTACCGAACCTGGTAGGTCAACCAGAGTAACATCCGCACCAGAGTGGCACGGTAATCCTGTTCTGGAAGCCATGTTACTTGACCATGATGAACCTACGAACTATGAGGAAGCGATGATGAGCCCAGATTCCGCAAAATGGCTTGAGGCCATGAAATCTGAGATGGGATCCATGTTTGAGAACAAAGTATGGACTGCTTGACTTGCCCGATGATCAGCAGGCCACAGAGAATAAATGGATCTTCATGAATAATACTATCGTTGATGGTAATGTTACTGTCTACAAAGCTCGACTAGTTGCAAAAGGTTTTTGACAAGTGCAAGGAGTTGACTATGATGAGACCTTCTCGCCCGTAGCGATGCTTAAGTCCGTCCGAATCATGTTAGCAATTACCGCATTTTATGATTATGAAATTTGGCAAATGGATGTCAAAACTACATTCCTTAATGGATATCTTAAAGAAGAGTTGTATATGATGCAACCACAAGGTTTTGTCGATCCAAAAGGTGCTAACAAAGTGTGCAAGCTCCAATGATCCATTTATGGACTGGTGGAAGCCTCTCGGAGTTGGAATATACACTTTTATAGTGTGATCAAAGCATATGGTTTAATACTGACTTTTGGAGAAGCCTATATTTACAAGAAAGTGAGTGGGAGCTCTGTAGCATTTCTGATATTATATGTAGATGACATATTGTTGATCAAAAATGATATTGAATATCTGAATAGCATAAAAGGATAGTTGAATAAGAATTTTTCAATGAAAGACCTCGGTGAAGCTGCTTATATATTAGGCATCAAAATCTATAGAGATAGATCAAGATGCTTAATTGGACTTTCACAAAGCACATACCTTGATAAAGTTTTGAACAAGTTCAAAATGGATCAAGCAAAGAAAGGGTTCTTGCGTGTGTTACAAGGTGTGAAGTTAAGTCGGACTCAATGCCCGACCACTGCAGAAGATAGAGAGAAAATGAAAGGTGTTCCCTATGCTTCAACCATAGGCTCTATCATGTATGAAATGATGTGTACCAGACCTGATGTGTGCCTTGCTATTAGTCTAGTAGGGAGGTACCAAAGTAATCCAGGAGTGGATCACTTGACAGCGGTCAAGAACATCCTGAAATACTTGAAAAGGACTAAGGATATGTTTCTCGTATATGGAGGTTACAAAGAGCTCGTCGTAAACGTTTACGACGCTACAAGCTTTGACACTGATCCGAATGACTCTAAATCACAAACTAGATACATGTTTTTATTAAATGGTGGAGTTGTCAGTTGGTGCAGTTCCAAGCAGAGCGTCGTGGCGGGATCTACGTGTGAAGCGGGGCAGAATACATAGCTTCTTCGGAAGCAGCAAATGAAGGAGTCTGGATGAAGGAGTTCATATCCAATCTAGGTGTCATACCTAGTGCATCAGGTCCAATGAAAATATTTTGTGACAATACTGGTGCAATTGCCTTGGCAAAGGAATCCAGATTTCACAAGAGAACTAAGCACATCAAGAGATGCTTCAATTCCATCCGCGATAACGTCAAGGAGGGAGACATAGAGATTTGCAAAATACATACGGATCTAAATGTTGCAGACCCGTTGACTAAGACTCTCTCATGAGCAAAACATGATCAGCACCAAGACTCCATGGGTGTTAGAATAATTACAATGTAATCTAGATTATTTACTCTAGTGCAAGTGCGAGACTGAAGGAAATATGCCCTAGAGGCAATAATAAAGTTGTTATTTATATTTCCTTATATCATGATAAATGTTTATTATTCATGCTAGAATTGTATTAACCAAAAAGTAAGCACATGTGCGAATACATAGACAAATAGAATGTCACTAGTATGCCTCTACTTGACTAGCTCGTTGAATCAATGATGGTTATGTTTCCTAACCATAGACATGAGTTGTCATTTGATTAACGGGATCACATCATTAGAGAATGATGCGATTGACTTGACCCATCCGTTAGCTTAGCACAATGATCGTTTAGTTTGTTTCTATTGCTTTCTCCATAAGTTATACACGTTCCTATGGCTATGAGATCATGCAACTCCCGAATACCGGAAGAACACTTTGTGTGCTACCAAACGTCACAATTTAACTGGGTGATTATAAAGGTACTCTACAGGTGTCTCCGATGGTGTTTGTTGAGTTGGCATAGATCGAGATTAGGATTTTTCACTTCGATTGTCGGAGAGGTATCTTCGGGCCCTCTCGATAATGCACATCAATATAAGCCTTGCAAGCAATGTGACTAATGAGTTAGTTGCGGGATAATGCATTATGAAACGAGTAGAGAGACTTTCCGATAACGAGATTGAACCAGGTATTGAGATACCGACGATCGAATCTCGGGCAAGTAACATACTGATGACAAAGGGAACAACATCTATCGTTATGTGGTTTGACCGATAGGGCTGACATGGGCCTTGTGAGAGAGAGGGGAGGGGCCATAGGGCTGGCCGCCCCCCTTGGAGGGGGGCGGCGCCCCCTCTTTCCCTCCCTCTCTCCCTATCCTTCCTTCGCCCTCCCTCCTCCTAGTTGGACTAGGAAAGGAGGAGTCCTACTCCTACTAGGAGGAGGACTCCTCCCCCTCCTTGGCGCGCCCCAAGGCCAGCCGGCCTCCCCCTTGCTCCTTTATATACGGGGGCAGGGGCACCCTAGAACACACAAGTTGATTGTTTCCAGCCATGTGCGGTGCCCCCCTCCACCATAATCCACCTCGGTCATATCGTAGCGGTGCTTAGGCGAAGCCCTATTCCGATAGAATCATCATCACCGTCATCACGCCGTCGTGCTGACGAAGCTCTCCCTTGACACTCTGGTGGATCGTGAGTTCATGGGACGTCACTAAGCCGAATGTGTGCAGATCATGGAGGTGTCATACTTTCGGTACTAGGATCGGTCGATTCTCAAGACGTATGAGTACATCAACCGCGTTGTCATAACACTTCCTCTTACGGTCTACGAGGGTATGTAGACAACACTCTCCCCTCTCATTGCTATGCATCACCATGATCTGCGTGTGCGTAGAATATTTTTTGAAATTACTGCGTTCCCCAATAGAGGTCTTGCCGGCCTTCTTCCTTCCCGGGGCCTGAGCGGCAGGAGCAAGTGCCTTGGCGGTAGTTGCTGCAACTGCCTCTCAATAGAGTTGGTCGACACAGATGAGCGCGTCTTTCTTGTCAGAGGGGATGGTGATGATGGTCAGCGGCTCCGGCATCTTCAATGTGTTGTAGGTGTAGTGTGACGCCGCCATGAACTTGGCCAGCGCTGGGCGGCCAAGGATCCAATTGTATGGCAAGGGGATCTCGGCGACAATGAAAACGATCTTCTCCGTCCTATAGTTCCACTCGCCCCCAAATGTAATGGGCAGCGTGACTTTGCCTTTTGGCTAGCTCCTTCCCGGGTTGACCCCTTGAAAGGTGCCCGTCACCTCGAGATCTCCATTAGGAATCTGCAGCTTCTTGATCACAGCAGGCGGGATCAAGTTCAAACCGGCCCCACCGTCAACCAGCACTTTTGTCACCTTGAGATTGCGTATTGTTGGTGAAAACAACAACAACAAACACCCAACCGCAATTTTGCGATCAGGGTGATCCTCGGTGTCAAAAATGATGGGCGTGCGGGACCACTTCAGTGGCTTCTGAGTATCGAACGATGGCTCTGCCGCAGTGACCTCTCGTGCCCATTGTTTTAGTTGGCGGTGAGAGGTGTGCAATGAGGCGCCACCGTCGACGCACATGGCCTCTGTAGCTTTCTGGAACTCGTGCTCGCTGGAGTCATCGTCCTCGTCGTGATCATCTTCCCCCTTCTTATCGCGGCCCCAAGCGGGTCTCTCTTGTTGATTATCTTTGCCACAGCGACCTCCTTGGCCGCCACGCTTCTTGACGGACCCCTCAGCACCATCCTGACCCTTCTCCTTGTCCCGCCTTTCATATCCAGCCTTCTGCTTTTCTGCAAGCAGCTCAACCTGTCGGCAGTTCTGGAGGTCATGGCCCTTGGTGCGGTGGATCTTGCAGTACTGCTTGTCGGAGCCTCCTGGCTTGTCGGCGGCCGCCAAGGCCCGGCAGACGGCGCACCCAGCAACCTCCTTGCTGGGGTCGTCAGCCTTGGCCTTCTTGGCGGTGTCGGGGTCGCCAAATCCCTTAACGGCAAGCACAGTCTTGCCCTTACGCTTCCTGTTGCGGCGCTGGCCCTTCTTCGTCGGGGCGGCAGCGTCTTCGTTCGTGGAGTCGGTTTCCGCACCGACGTCCTCGCCGGGCTACCTCCTCCCTTCTTCAGCCTGAGCACATCTATCTGCCAGAACATAAAGTTCAGCTACATCCTAGACCTTGCTCATTGCCAGCTCTTCACGCATCTTACGGTTGTGCATGTTCTAATGGAACACACTGACGACAGCGGTGGGATGAACATCTGGGATGGTGTACTGCACACGGTTGAATCTTTGTCTGTACTTATGCAGAGACTCAACATCCTTCTGGGAGACGACATGCAAGTCATTTGCCTCGACAGGAGCTTGGTGGCCTCCGGTAAAGGCACCAACAAACTCGTGGCACAGATCCGACGAGGAAGAGATGGAATCCATTGGCACGTGCATCAACCACGACATGGCGTTGGGCTTAAGCGCCAACGGAAAGTAGTTGGCGAGCACCTTGTCATTGCGAGCCCCGGTGGCTTGCATTGTGATGGTGTAGATGCTAAGGAACTCCCATGGGTGAGTCTTGCTGTTGTACTTTTCCCCAACATCAGGCTTGAATGTGTGGTGGGAGGGCCACTGAAACTACCGCAGTTCTCGGGTAATGGCCGGACAACCCACCTCCTAAGGCAGGTCGCCAGAGCCCCCTGGTGCTGGGTGGTCCATAGCAGGCCGTGCACGCCGATCCGACTGACGGCGCACCTCCCGCCGTCGCTCGATGGTAGTCCGAGTGTCTTCTTGAGCTTGCTCTCGAAGAACTCGGCGTTGGTCGAAGCGGGTTTGCGGGTCAGACGATGCTGTGGAAACATTGTCACAGGCATCGGCCCGATGAGATGGTGGCTGCTGTCGTGGCCGTGGGGGAGGAGAGTGCACCATGGTTGCAGCGTCTCCGGTCCTCCCACCACCGGCATGCACTGGCTCCACAGAACGTCGGCATGAGGGTCCCGCTGGGAGCGGCTCGTCTTTATTGGCGAAGCTGATGAGTCTTCGGATGGTGGCCCTCCACTCGTCGAGCTTCTCCGCAGCGGGGAGAAGTCGAGGTGTAGTTGCACGCGCGCCAGCGCTTCTGCTGGCGTGGGCGGTGGCGAAAGCCGCGTGGACTGTGACGCGCTCCGACTTCTAACCAAGTTAGAAGGAGCTCTGTCACGGTTCTCGCGGTCGCACACCGCTTTCGCCTGCATTCGGGCGTGTACGCCGGCCTGGTGCGTCCTGAGAGTGGCGCACAGGGCTCTTCCTGCGGCAGTGCCTGGGAGCTCCGGCGTCGTGGTGTTGCTCATTGCGCGCGGCCTGGGAAGGCATCTGCGCGGGTGGTAGCTGGGGCGCCATAGAGGTTGCCACGTCGCCCGTGGGCAGCACAGCCCCGCCCTCGGACCTAGCGGCGCGTGGCTCGTCGTCTCAGATCCGAACGATGCCGCTTGCCTGGCTCTTATTGCTAGAATGTCATGGATGCTCGTGGGCCACATCTTCGGCACCATCCATGGCCACCCGCTCGCCTGCTCGCGCTAGCACGGACGGGACGGCTCCGGGTGACCCGATCGCTGTGATCCTCTTTTTCTTGGGGGCCATGGTGATGATGAAGTCGATGCGCTAACTTCCAAACCGTATTTTCACAGCTTGCTTTTCGGGGCTCAAGAACGACACCTATGGGATCACAGGGAATTCCTACTATGGTTGCTGGGCCGCAGGGCTGTAAAAAGAGCGGGTTTAGAAGATCAACGTGGAGGAGTTTATCCAGGTTCGGGCCGCAGATCGTGTGTAATACCCTACTCCTGCTAGTTTGTGTTTATCTAGTGTGATTAGACTAGCTACAAAGTGTGTAGGGTCCGAAAAGTCCGAATCCTCTCACAGTACGCTGCGGGCCTCCATTTATAGTCAAAGGGGCGGCCATAGTGGCACACAGGAGGTGGAAAGTTGTACAGCAGTCGAGTTTATCGCCTGACATCACGGGACAAAATGCATTAAATGCGCTACTTAGGTGCCCTCTTGCTTTACCGGTGACGACAGCATAGCCCATCCTGTCTGTCGCCGCTTCGCCTTGCTCCGACATGCTGTCAGGCCAACGAGGCATGTAGCGCCATGTAGGCTGGCAGGCTGCTGAGCTGGCGTGGTGGCAGGGTCTTCACGAAGATTTGCATGCCACCACGTAGGTGCTTTACTAATTGGATTAGGAGCCATGTACTGCCACGTGTGTACCTATTTAGTTGGTGGGTCGGCCGCTGAGTTGGGGTGGCGACGGGGCGGCAAGGCCTTGCCGCGGTCTTGCTGGTCTTCCCGGCAAGGGTCTTACCGGGCCTTGTGGGCGCCCTCGGCAAGAGTCTCGTCGGGGCCTCGTGGGTATCTTTTGCAGGAGCCTTGCCGGGGTCTCGTGGGCATCCTCGGCAAGGAGCATTACTGTTGTCTTGTTTCTTGGTTCCTATCTAGGCCTCGCAGGCCCTTTGTCTTCACAAAGGTCTACATGCCACCACGGAGGCGCCTCCCAAGCCTTGGTACCGATGTGGTTGATGGCGTTGGGACTCTTAGACTCAAGGGTGGCAGCCTTGTTGGTGTTGGGCAAGTCGCCCCGGCAAGGCTCTTGCCGGGGCCGTGAAGGCCAGTCCACCGAGGGCCTTGCCGGGGGTGTTTCACCTCGCCCCTCTGCTCTTCATGCCTCTGGCCTCGAGCACGGCTCTGGTAGCCTTGTGTCTTTGCTTCCTGTTCTGTCCCGCCAAGCGCGGCCGCATGCGTGCGGTTGCCACTGCCCGCGCATAAGTAAAGGGGTACAAAAAGGACCCCTACTTTTGTACATCAACACTCCCTCTGAATGATTCGAGTGGCTTGACTTGGCACAGGTTCATGCATGTAGTTGGTTCAAAACCAACAAAGCCTCCATGATATTTATGTTCATGTTGTTTGATATCCTACTCATGGTCGTATTCAACGTTAATTATTCTCAATGCATGTTCATGGCCGTTTTCGCTCTCTGGTTGGTCGCTTCTCAATCTATATGCTAGCCTTTGCTTGTACTAAGTGGGACTACTGCTTGTGCATCCAAATCTTTAAACCCAAAGTTGTTCGAGATGAGTTCTCTATATCTACCTATTTGCGGTATTACACTATCGTTCCAAGTAAATTTGCATGTGCCACCTCTAAACATTCGAATAAGCATATGTTTTGTGTTCCCGTACCGCTCATGGAGTGATAGGGGCGGTCAGTTTCTTCCATGCTAAGCGGATTATTCTCATGATAAGTGTTTGTTCACTTGTCCTCACACGAGAGGGGCTAGTATTCGGGATGCCCAGTCCCATGATCAAATCGCAAAATAATGAAATAAACTCCCCTAGAAAGTTGTTGGTATGGAGGGCACCCGAGGATTCGGCTAGCCATGGCTTGTGTGTGTTGGCGGAGCGGGAGTAAACTTTACCTTTCCACTTCAGAACCACCGCTAATGTGTTTAGCATGTAAAATATTGAAAATTCTCAGTCGTGACGTTGACAGGAAAGGCATATGTCGGTGTCAAAACCGGCAGATCTTGGGTAGGGGGTCCCGAACTGTGCGTCTAGGCCGGATGGTAACAGGAGGCAAGGGACACGAAGTTTTACCCAGGTTCGGGCCCTCTTGATGGAGGTAAAACCCTACGTCCTGCTTGATTAATATTGATGATATGGGTAGTACAAGAGTAGATCTACCACGAGATCAGAGAGGCTAAACCCTAGAAGCTAGTCTATGGTATGATTGTTGATGTGTATGTTGTCCTACAGACTAAAACCCTCTGGTTTATATAGACACCGGAGAGGGTTAGGGTTACATAGAGTCAGTTACAATGGTAGGAGATCTGAACATCCGCATCGCCAAGCTTGCCTTCCACGCCAAGGAAAGTCCCTTCCGGACACGGGACGGAGTCTTCAATCTTGTATCTTCATAGTCCAGGAGTCCTGCTGAAGGTATAGTTCGGCTATCCGAACACCCCCTAATCCAGGACTCCCTCAGTAGCCCCTGAACCAGGCTTCAATGAAGACGAGTACGGCGCGCAGATTGTCTTCGGCATTGCAAGGTGGGTTCCTCCTCCACGTACTTTATAGAAGACTATAAACACAAAGATAGTGTCCGGCTCTACAAAATAAGTTTTCCACATATTGCCATAGAGAGAATAATATTTACACAAATCTAATCTGCTGACGTATTCCGTAGTGCAACACACCACGGCCAAGCTTTTATCCGAGTCGTTTCATTATCCCACCTCAGCGCGTCATGCGAGGTGGTTTCCTTGGCACATCCTATTAAAGCAGAGATCGTGTCCCCTTATTCCGGCATTCTCATCAACACGGGCGTGGGTAACCCAACCGCGCCTTTGATTACGGCGCTTGGAGATAAGCGAGTTTTACCAGGCTGGTGGGGACATGTAGTTGCGTCCACCCATATAAGGGGATAAGGATCCACCTTTTCACACACGCCTTCTTCCTTCTTGGCCTATCCATTCTTGCGCACTCGAGCTCCAGCGCCCAAGTCCGCACTACCACCTCAACCTTCTCCAGTCATGTCCGGAGCGGGAGGCAAGTGGATGGTCTCCTCCGTCACGGAGACACACATCAAAAAGCTGAGGAAGGCCGGATATCTGGCCAGCGACATCGCGCACCGGCTTCCCGAAAAGGGGCAGCTCATCCCCACTCCTAGGCCCCATGAGAGGGTGGTATTCCTCCCCCATTTCCTCCGCGGACTAGGATTCCCTCTGCATCCATTTGTCCGGGGGCTCATGTTCTACTACGGCCTGGATTTCCACGATCTGGCCCCGAACTTCGTCCTCAATATCTCGGCGTTTATCGTCATGTGCGAGGCGTTCCTCCGCATCCGCCCCCATTTTGGACTATGGCTTAAGACTTTCAACGTCAAGCCAAAGGTGGTGGGCGGCAGCCAGGCGGAGTGCGGTGGTGCCATGGTTGGCAAGATGGCCAACATCCTGTGGGTCGAGAGCTCCTTTGTGGAGACCCTGAAGGGGTGGCAATCATATTGGTTTTACGTCACCGAGCCGCGCGACGCCGAATGGGTCGCACCCCCTGAGTTTCGATCCGGCCCCCCTACGCGGCTCACCTCCTGGAAGGAGACAGGCCTTTCTTGGGGTAAAAAAGGAGAGTTGACCGGACTCCAAACATGCATCCAAACCCTGGTGGACAAGAAGCTCAAGCTTGTCAACGTAGTCCATGTTATGCTCATTCGCCTGATCCTCCCGTGTCAATGAGGGGCCTTAAACCTGTGGGAGTTTGACCCGGCGCAGCATCAAACTCTAAACAGGCTCTTTGACACGACGTACGAAGATGCCTGGAGGATGCTTTTCAAAGGCGCGAGGCTCCCGCATCCGCTACCGAGGATCGCGGATTCAATACTCAGCATCACGCTCATGCGGTAAGCTGTTTTTGTCCTTTTACAGGGTATCAGTTTTTCATAGTTTGACTCTGTGCGGGATCTAAGCTCCCTTATCTTTGACAGGATTGGGAGGTGACGTCCGGACAGATCAACTGTCCGGCTCCTTTGCCCGAAGGCCCAGCGAACGCTCGCTTGGCGAAGCTGCTGGTTCCGGCGCCCTATGTGGTGCTGGAGAAAAAGGCCATGAAAAGGGCCACGGGGACTCGAAAGAGTGCCCGGCGCTAGGAGGTGTCAGATTCATCATCCGACGGTCCCGAAGCGCCTTACTCTCATGAAGATGAGGAGGAAGAAGAAGAGACCTCTCCCCCTCCAGCGGGAGGAGAGAAGAAAAGGAAGGACGCCCTCTCTGAGGAGGCCGGAGGGTCCAAGAAGGGGAAAACCCTTCCTCCGGACTACTCCAACGACGCCGACGATGGTGGAGAGGAGTGGCAGCCTAGGGCCAGGCCCTTGGCAAAATCGTAAGCATATGGATACCGGAGTAATTCATAGTATTTGTTTATTGCACGGCTTTCCCTTATGTCGAATATGCTTATGTAGCCTACCCAAAGACCGGCACAACGCGTCGTCGAGCGGCTCACTGGACTCGTCAGATGTGAACTCGCTTCCGACGGCTTCCTCCCCCCGCCCTATGGATGACACCGAGGTGTTGTCCCAACAGGTTCCAAGCAGGGAGGAGGTGGTCCCGGAGGCGCTGCAAGGCGACCTCCCGGACTCCAGGAGTAAAGGGGATGAAACCCCCCAGGGCTCCAAGTCCGGCTCTAGGCCAGACACCGCTCTGGAACCTTCAAGGGTTCCGGAGTCCGGTGGGGGACCTCCTTCCAAGAGGAGCAAGTCCACCGTGCCGGTGACCCCCGTCCATCCGGAGGCGCCGGACAATATGTTGGAGGCGCTCCAAGGCGCCTCCATCGACGAGGAGCACCGCGCTATTATGAGTGCGGTGGTCCAGAAGGTTCAGTCCGCCAAGAGCGGACTAATTGAAGCTTGTACTAGCCTTTTGACAGGCTTTGAGGTAAGTAAATAATGTGTAAATAATATTACCGCATAGACAGTAGCCCCTAATGCTCTGTTGGGCGTTCGGGAAGAAAAGACGAATAGAGGATCAAAAAAAATTCGCAGGAGTCTAACAAAAGGAGTCAATATGCGTGTCCAGGCTTCTCTGCTGGCGTCCGCCGTACTCACTGCAGAAGTGGACATGCTGAAGCAGAGCCTCGAGAAGTCCGAGCAAGAGCTCGGGCGTGCCAAGAAGCAGCTCGAGGAGAAGGAAGGTAAGAAATACCTTGGTTGAATATGTATATAAAAAAGGTGCAATTGCAAGAAATGACAGGATTAACATGGCTATTGTAGGGGCCACATCTGAGGTGGCGACCCTTAAGCAAGCGCTGCTCGAGGCCGAGAAGAGTGCGGCTGCGGAGCGCACTGAGCGGGAGAGGTATGAGGCCGAGGTTGGCAAGGTGCGGCAAGAGCTCCAGTTTCTCATGAAGAAACATGAGAGTTTGGAGCTTGACTCGAAGACGCGAGCGTCCGAGCTCGCGGTGGCTATTGAAAATGCCAAGTCTGCCAAGGCCGAGTCCCAGAACACCCTTCAGGAGTTGGATGAGGTGAAGAAAATAGCGGCGGGTAAGGCATTCTTTATGCAAAGTAGACACATAAACGTGAGTTATTTGATACTTACCCGAATCCGGAGCTCTCCAGGGGAATTTGCAGATCTTCCCTGTCAGGACCCCGATTCCAAGTCACATCGATCTAGCCGGTAACACCTTATATCACTTTGCGGCCTCACGCACGGTATCCCACGGGTGTCGCCTTACCATGGCCCAGGACCGTTTGCGCCTTTTGGCTCACATATATGATAGTGTCTCTAGCATCCATATGATAGAGAACCCAAGCCGACATGGCTAGTCGTGAACCCAAAGCGGCACAGACCTATGGAGACAGGCATACATGAATCACATCGAACATGTCGGTCATCAGCGAGTGATTTCGGGCTGTAGCACTGGGCTAACAGGACTCCAGTGAACCGGGCTGTAGCAGGCTAGGCAGGACTCCGGATATCACCGCGTGACATTTCCCCGAAGGGACAGACATAGGAACGAAGTGAAACACATGCCGGCCAGTCAAGTGTCCTGAACAGTAGTGCTGGGCTAGCAGGACTCCGGTGAACCGGGCTATAGCAGACTACTATGGCTCGAGGAACACTAGACTACATTTCCCCATAAGAAAGGCTGCCAAGGATAAACAACTAGATTGTCGTATCCCACTCATACCAAGCATTTCAATCATACACACAATATGCCCGATATGAGTACATACAACATGGCAACACAACAAAACTCTACAACTCAAGTACTTTATTTAAAGGCTCCAGGGAGCCATACATAACATGTTCATACAGATAGGGGTCACATGACCCGACACTCAAGTCATACAAACATACAAGCACATGCGGAAGCAACTAGTCTGAGTACAGACTCTAGAAAGAAAGAAGGCTTCTCGAAGCCTGTCTATCTACATAGGGCCCTCCATGGCCAGGATCACCACCTGGGTGGCTAGTCACTCGTCGACGTCAAGGTCTACGTAGAACCCATCGGAGGGGGGGTGTTGTCGTCTGAAAACAGTAATTAAGCAAACATGAGTACAAAGGTACTCAGCAAGTCTTACATCAGAACCTACTATACATGCTTATTCTCAAGAAGGTGGTGGGGTTAATGCAGCAAGCCAGCTTTGACTCTTGGCTAAGCTATCCTACGGAACTTCACCAGTAAAATAGTTTTCGCACACGAGTCCACTACTCACCAACACAATACTCCACCGGGGATCCTCCCTCGTCATCCTACGAGAGGGCCATCCTCGGTACTCACACTTATCTTGAGTCTTTTAGTAGTATCCATTAACTTGTCTATGAACTGTATAGGCAACCAAGTAGTCCTTTACCGCGGACGCGGCTATTCGAATAGTTTTATACCCTGCAGGGGTGTACTTCTTCATACACGCTTTCACCACTTACCGCCGTTTACACGACATGTACTCGGCAACCTTCAAGTGGAAGCCCAGCGAGGGTGTCGGCCACGGCCTATCTAAACACTTAAGTCTCTAGTCCAGGTTTATCGCCTATCCAGGTTCCATCCGCAGGGAGTCTGGCCGAGGTTTCCACATACGGCCCCGAACGATGTGAACATGGATCTCGAGACACCAAACGGGTGACTCGGTACACCGTGCCACGGTGTATCTACCACAATATAGCCCACCCCTAGGGTCAGCGCTACGCACGGCCGCCAACACATAACCTACAAACACCAGAAACTATTTGCAACTCCTGGACAGAGTACTAGGGTGGTTAAGAAGCCGAGAGGGTCAATTAAGGATCCCAATGCATGGTAGTAGCTGAATCTTAAATCACACATACAGATCTTAGTTCTTAGGGACGGCCTCAATGAAACAACCCACCATGTACTCCTACATGGCCTCTCATCGATACCTTTACCAAAACATGTTCAACACATCCCTCACATTACCGGCATAAGCATTTCACTCTAGCCCATCACCCAGATGAACCAGACCTGACACAACTCTAAGCATAGCAGGCATAGCAAGGTAGGAATCACATACATGGCTCAATCAACTCCTACACATGCTAGTGGGTTTCATCTAGTTACTGTGGCAATGACAGGTCATGCAGAGGATAAGGGTTCAACTACCGTAGCACACAGCAGTTTGAATCGCGTTGTCTTAATGCAGTAAACAAGAGCAGAAGCGAGAACATGGGTTTGTATCGGAATGATCAATGGTTGCTTGCCTGATGGAGTGGTAGTGGGATACTGCCCTTCAGTTGGATACTCGTGAATATCCTCGGAGGCAGAACCTACCACGAAGAACACATCGGAACACAATCAACACATGACGATATGCAACAATATGATGCATGCTATGACATGGCAATATGAATGTGTCTTGGCCTAATGCAAGCTATAACAGAAAGGAATGAACTCATTTGAATCAAAGATTCAAATATTAGCTCATTAAACATGGCCTTAATAGTGCATTTCCTTATTCTGCTTAAACAGCAAGGTAAACTTGTTTTGTCATGCATGAAACCATTACAGATGGATAGATTGAATTTTTCTGATCATTTTTCATATATAAATCTTTGCATTTGGAGCTATGGTTGATTTTCTATGATTTTTAGAAGTTTTAACTATTTTCTGGAAATTCCTGAATAAAAATAAATCCAGAAAATGCATTACTGCATCAGCATTGCGTCATGCTGACCTCAGCAGGTCAAAGGCGCCAGCCCAGGTCAAACCTGACTGGTGGGCCCCTTCTGTCAGCCTCTCAGCTAATTAACAGGATTAGATTAACACTAATTAGCTGTCAGTGGGGCCTGGGCCCACATGTCAGTGACTGATTTAATTAAAATTAATTAAAACTAATCCTAAATTAGTTAGCAGACCGGCCCCACCTGTCATAGACTCAGGGGGGTCTACCTGGGCCCACCCAGGAGTCAAACTGGGTCAAACTCGCCGGCGACTCGACGCCGGCGAGGCCCGAGACGGTGGCGCAGCTCGGAAAACGCCCACAGGGCACGGGCGAGGCCGTTCTTGGGCTCGTTGGAGAGCTCTTGCAGTCGCGCATCTAGTGGTGGTGGAGGCCGGGCCTACGGTGGCCGGAGACGACGACGGCGAGCTCCAAGGCGGCGGCCGGAGTTCGGCCATGTGCGGGGAGTGGGCTGCGGCGTGCAAACACGGAAACTGAAGCGCTAGCGAGGCACTACGCGATGCGGCAAGCACGTTGCATAGCACGGGAGGACCAAATGGTCGCCGGAGCGACGCCGGCGACGAGCTCGAGCGGAGACGAGCTTCGGCCATGGTGGAACTATGGCCTAGAGGGTGCAAATGCGTGGGAAAGAAGAGGGGAAGGCGGCGGAGCTCACAGGGAGGTCGATGAGCAGCTCAGTGGGCTCGGGGGCGAGCGGAGCGAGGCGAATCGATGAACGGCGTCCGGCGGGTACCGAGGTTGAAGACGACGCGATAGCGGCGATGCAGGGCCTCCGGCGAAGCGTGGCTCGGTGGGGAGGGCGAGGGCGTCGTGGCGGAGCGATTTGGCTTGTCGGAGGGGCGAGGGGTGGCTCTGGCGTCATCTACGACGAACGGCGGCGAGGAACACGCTCGGGCATCACGGGAGAGAGTGAGGGAGACGAGGGGGAGAGTGAGCGAGGATGAGAGGGGGACGTGGGGGTCGCGTGGCACCCCTAGGCGTCTCCAGGCGTCGGCGGAAGCAGGAGGTGGCCGGCGTGTGGCCGCGGGCGCCGGCCACGCGCTCCGCGTCCTTCTGGCGCGAGGAGGACGACGACTGGCAGGGCCAGTCGGCTGGGCCGAGCCAGGTGGGCTGGGCCAGCACAGGTAAGGCCCAGGTAGCTTCCCTCTCTCTGTTTTTTTATTTGTTTCTGTTTTTCTATTTAACTGCAACTGTTGGGCTTTAATTAAAATACTAAAACGTTTCCAAAAATCCTGAAAATAATTGTGGGCTCTGTTTAGATTATTTCCAACAGCAAACATTTATTTCCAGGATTATTTGAGCATTTAAATTATTTTATAGCATTTAAATGCCCAAATTCAAATACTTATGATTTAATTCAATGACCTTCTGTTGACCTAGAAAATTGTGCACCAATTTTGCCAGAGGTTTTAACCCAAGACAAAGAGGGTGAACTTTTTAGAAGGGCATTTCAGGTTCATTGAAAATAATTTTAGTAAACCCTAGTTGTTTCCAGGGGGGTGTTGGGGGGTTTCTGCCTTCCCCATTTCAAATTTAAGAGAAATTTAAACATGATGCACACTCTAATGCTTGAACTAGCTAGGGTGTGACAACTCACCCCCACTCAAAAGAATCTCGTCCCGAGATTTAGGATCCTCCGGGAAGAAGGTGGGGTACTCAAGTCGAAGACGATCCTCCCTTTCCCAAGTGGCTTCTTTCTCGGAATGGTGTGACCATTGAACCTTGAGAAACTTGATATTCTGACGTCGAGTGGTACGCTCGGCTTGATCAAGGATACGAACGGGATATTCCCGATAGGAGAGGTTATCTTGTAGATCAAGCGTTTCGTGGTCCACTCCACGGATAGGATCCGCGAAGCAACGCCTGAGTTGTGAAACGTGGAAGACATTGTGAACTCTGGAAAGATGCGGAGGTAGTTCCAATTGGTAGGCAACTTCTCCTCGTTTGGCAAGAATGCGAAAGGGTCCAATGTAACGAGGGGCCAATTTGCCTTTGATACCGAAACGATGGGTTCCCTTTAACGGAGTAACCCGAAGGTAAGCCTTCTCGTCGACTTCATAAGTCATAGGCTTATGTTTACGATCATATTGACTCTTTTGACGAGATTGGGCTGTTTTCAATTTCTCACGAATAACGCGAACCTGCTCTTCTGCTTCCTGAATCATATCCGGGCCAAAGAGTTGTCTTTCCCCGGTTTCTGACCAGTTAAGAGGCGTTCGACATTTTCGTCCATAGAGAACTTCGAAAGGAGCCTTGCCCAAGCTGGCTTGATAACTATTGTTATAAGCAAACTCCGCGAATGGAAGGCATTTCTCCCAACTCATTCCGAACGAGATGACAGAAGCTCGGAGCATATCTTCCAGAATTTGATTGACTCGCTCTACTTGACCACTTGATTGAGGATGGAAGGCAGTACTAAAGGAGAGACGAGTTCCCATAGCATTTTGGAAACTTTCCCAAAATCGAGAGGTGAAGAGACTCCCACGGTCTGAGTTAATTTCCAATGGAACACCATGAAGAGACACTATTCGGGAGATGTATAAATCGGCTAGCTGGCTAGCGGTGATACTCTCACGAACAGGTAGAAAGTGGGCTACTTTGGAAAGACGGTCGATCACGACGAAGATGGCATTATTCCCTCTCTTGGTCCTGGGAAACCCAGTGATGAAATCCATACTGATTTTATCCCATTTCCATTCGGGAATAGCCAAAGGTTGAAGAGTGCCAGCAGGCCGTTGATGCTCTGCTTTAACACGACGACAAACGTCGCAATTAGCAATGTATTGAGCGATTTCTCTCTTCATCCTAGTCCACCAAAACCTCTGGCGTAGGTCTTGATACATTTTAGTACTACCGGGATGAATGGTGAGAGGGGATTCATGAGCTTCCTTAAGGATCAACTGGCGCAGGTTTCGTGCCTTGGGAACCACCAAGGCGATTTCCAAGAAGACAGCACCTCGATCATCAATGGAGAAACAATTCGCAACTCCTTCTTAGATGTTTCTCTTAATACGGGAGATTCCCGGATCTACCGCTGTGCGTTGATGATCTGATCCATAAGGGTAGGTTTCGCCACCAGGGTGGATAGGAATCCTCGAGGAACAATGTGAAGATTAAGCTTACGGAAATTCCTCATGGAGAGGTGGTTGACTTTGTTGTAACATCAGGTTGTTACAATAGGACTTACGGCTTAGCGCATCAGCCATGACATTGGCTTTGCCCGGGGTGTAAGTTATTCCTAAGTCGTAATCCGAGATCAACTCAACCCAACGTCTTTGCCTGAGATTCAAATCTGGTTGGGTGAAGATATATTTCAAACTTTGGTGATCGGTGAAGATCTCACAACGATTACCGAGGAGGTAATGTCGCCAGGTTTTAAGTGCATGGACTACAGCTGCAAGCTCTAGATCATGTGTGGGATAATTTTCCTCATGTGGGTGTAATTGCCGTGAAGCATAGGCAATTACCTGACGATCCTGCATGAGTATGCAACCTAGTCCTTGTCGCGAGGCGTCGCAATAGATAATAAAGTCCTTGGAGAAATCTGGTGGTACCAGTACGGGAGCAGATGTCAGGCGTCTTTTCAGTTCCTGAAAGCTGAACTCGCACTGTGGAGTCCACTCGAACTTTTTATCTTTCTTGAGGAGTTCAGTTAGAGGTTTAGCAACCTTGGAGAAATTCTCGACGAAGCGGCGGCAATAGCTCGCTAAGCCAAGGAAACTCCGAACTTGCTTGACCGTCTCAGGTGGAGTCCAATCAAGGACGGCTTGAACTCGCTCGGGATTGACAGCAATACCCTTGCCAGAGATTACATGGCCTAGATAGGTCACTTCTGGCAACCAAAATTCACACTTGGAGAATTTGGCATAAAGGCGATGCTCTCGAAGTTTCATCAATACCAGCCTTAGATGTTCGGCATGTTCCTCTTCATTCTTGGAGTAGATGAGTATGTCATCGAGGTATACCACGACGAATTTATCCAAGTACTCCATGAAAACCGAGTTCATTAACCGAGAGAAGGTAGCTGGGGCATTGGTTAAACCGAAGGACATGACGGTGTACTCGTATTGGCCATAACGAGTAACAAAGGCCGTTTTGGGAATGTCCCCGTTTCTGATTTTGATTTGATGGTAGCCCAACCTCAAATCCATCTTGGAAAAGACTGAGGATCCAGCGAGCTGATCATACAGATCGTTAATCCTAGGAAGCGGGTATTTGTTCTTGATGGTGACCAGGTTGACAGGGCGGTAGTCCACAACCATTCGATCCGTTCCATCCTTCTTCTTGACGAAGAGGACGGGGCAAGCCCAAGGAGAGGAACTAGGACGGATGAAACCCTTTTTCAAGGACTCATCGAGTTGGTTCTTAAGCTCGGCTAGTTCTAAGGGTGCCATCTTGTAGGGTCTTCTAGAAATTGGCACGGTTCCTGGAACAAGGTCTATCACAAACTCGACATCCCTGTCAGGTGGAACACCTGGCAGTTCTTCTGGAAAGACATCCGGAAAGTCTCGGACTATCGGAACATCCTCAAGGTCTGGAAGGGGGTTGGCATTTAGGGAGTAAAGCTGGCGCTTGGCCACTCGAGTTAAGACATTGACTGTCTTGCCCGATGGGTGAGTAAGCTGAACGGTTCTAGTGGCACAATCAATCTTAGCGTAATGAGCTGACATCCAGTCCATACCCAAGATGATGTTTATGTCCGTGGACTTGAGAGCTATCAAGGATGCAAGGAAGACAAGTCTATCGACAAGAATTTCGTTCCCATGACTTACTCTAGAAGTTTGCCATTTGGAACCCGGAGTTTGAATTACCATGGAAGTGGGCATGTCACAGAATG
Organism: Triticum aestivum; assembly: GCF_018294505.1. Classification (NCBI taxonomy): domain Eukaryota; kingdom Viridiplantae; phylum Streptophyta; class Magnoliopsida; order Poales; family Poaceae; genus Triticum; species Triticum aestivum. Next base: position 592,367,730 of record NC_057800.1, on the reverse strand, counting down.
TCGTGTTATGCAATCGAGCATAGCTCTCGGATATGAATGAATGAGATGCTCCAGTATCGAAAAGAACAGATGCCGGATGGCAGTTAACAAGGAGCGTACCAAGGACGACGTTGGGATCCTCATGAGCCTCCTCGGCTGAAACATAGTTGACATGGCCACGTGCAGTGGTGGCCGGCTTGGCGTAGAATGTTTTTCCCGCGGGCTTACCACGGCCAACGGACTTTCCAGTTTGATTGGGGTTGTTGTTCTGGGGACACTCTCGGCTATAGTGACCCGGCTCTCCACACTTAAAGCATGTCACCACATTGGGGCGTGGAGCAGCATTAGCAGCGGGGCCACCATAGGGCTTGGGCGGTGCAAATTGCTGGTTGGGACGAGGCGCCTCAAAGGATGGCCTCGGGATGAACCTGGGTGGCAGTGCCGTGCTTGGGATCCACACCCGGCGCTTCTGAGCTCCAGAGCCGGATGAAGAGCCAAAGTCACGGGAGTGCTTGCGTGAAGCGTCATAATCAGTCTGGCCTGTCTCAGCACTGATGGCTTTATTGACCAACTTCTGAAAGGAGGTGCACTCGTGCAGACGAAGATCGCGGCGAAGCTCAGGGCTAAGTCCCTTGCGGAACCTTGCTTGCTTCTTAGCGTCAGTAGATACCTCTTCGGGAGCATAGCGTGCCAGATTTCCAAATTCACGACTATAAGCATCCACAGTCAGTCTTCCTTGGGTGAAGTTGCAGAACTCCTCCCTCTTGCGATCCATGAGACCTTCCGGAATGTGATGCTCGCGGAAAGCCTCACTGAACTCAGCCCAAGTAGTAACTTGGCCGACCGGGCGCATAGCTTCGAAGTTTTCCCACCAAAGGCTAGCAGGGCCTTCGAGGTGATAGGCAGCATAGGTAACCTTGTCGGCTTCGGCTACGTTGGCAGAACGTAGCTTGTGAGTGATGCTGCGAAGCCAGTCATCCGCGTCGAGGGGTTCGACGGAATGGTTAAACTTTGGTGGGTACAGCTTGATAAAGTCATTGATTGACACCAAGTCATTTCGTGGGTGGCGTGCAGTGTTCTGCTCAATCCGCTCTAGCAGGCGGTTAGTCTCACGCTTGTTTCTTTCCGCCTCCAGCATTACTTCGGCCAGAGAAGGCGGGTGAGGCAGATTTTCACCTCTAGCTGCACTGGCTTCCCCCTGCTCCGAGGCAGCAGGGTTGCTGCGGGTGTTGACCATCCTAGGAGAAAACAAGACAATGGTTTAGATAAGGATGGCTCAAACTTAGCAAGGAGTGCAGAATGTAATGGATAACGCGGAATGCAGAGATGTTCATCCGTATGTCATGGTAATATAAAACTGCCATATATATACCAACGGTCATACACATCATACATAGTTTAGTACAAGCCCAGGCTACAGTACAACTATGATGAAAGACGTTACATCTCATCGGAGGCATTCCAAGCTCCTATACAGTATTTGTCTACACCTCCGGATTTGATTACACACAAAGTCATATTCCACAAGTCTCGCAGGACAGTGGAGATACAACTACTACAATACTAGTGGTACTACTACTAACTCAGACAGCTCCGTAGTAGTCCTCATAGAAGTCACCTCCATAGCCTGGAAGTTCAACGTGACCATCCGGGAACAGACGGTCCTGAGGAGCCTGTGGACCATAGGGGCTAGGATGAGGTCTTGGACCAACAAACGGTGGCCTGCGGGGACCACGGGGTGGGGTGATGCCTCCCACATCACGCCAATCCACCATGTCTGGCAGAGCTGATCTCACAGGATACAGATCCCTTGTATCCATACATCCAGCTTGCACCGCAGGTGCAAACCGAGTCAATGTGGCCCAATGATCAGCACGGGTATTGAAAAGCTCCAGCCTCAAGGCCCGATTCTCTCGGTCCTTATCTTCGAGCATCTCGGCAGTGGTACGAGTTAATGAGTCCTCCTGAGTGGAGTCAGCATAGATAGCCTGAAGATACCCTTGCGCTCCCGGAAGTGAAGCTGGCATGTAACGGAAGTCGGTGTTCCGAAGCAGGCCAGTCCGGACTCGCAAGATGGTCATCATGGAATAGGCAGCATCCTGCACAGCCATCTCAACAGTAACCCCGAGTCCATAGGAACAGTGAAGGGGCTCGGTAGATCCAGGATAAGAAGGAAATATCCTGACGGTGCAGAGATATTGGCTTTGATTAAAGTCGCGGAACTGCTCTTCGACGGTGTATTCGGGATACCAACGGTAGCCCGTCTCGATCATTACCCGGACTAACATAGCAGTATGACCGGGCACGTCGAGGCACCGGGTCAGGCGAACCACTTGGTTTTGAACACGGTTGGCCATCTGAAAGCACAACCACAATGCAAAGACATCAGAATTTCTAGGGAAAATTGGACAGCATAACAGCTGTAAATGCTCAGAAAAAGATTTGAGACATCCACAACAGTTCGCAATACCACTCAACAACATCATATCAAGATTCTGATCCAATTAGCAACATACTAAAATAGTAGAAACTGAACTGGGGCTTGTAGCATCAATCCTATAAGCTACTACGGATTAGTAACACGTGAACCTGATAGAAGGAGAGAGCCTAGTCCTTAACCCACGTTGAATGAGAAGAGAATGACTCAGATCAGAGGCATAGGGTAAAGGAGTAAAAGAGCCTTACGTTCCCTCCCACAATCAATTCCCCTACATATAACTAAAGCATTTCTAGACTCGACATCGACCAGTTTGGCTCAACGAACCTACAGGCAGTCCAGCTCTGATGCCAACGCTGTCAGGACCCCGATTCCAAGTCACATCGATCTAGCCGGTAACACCTCATATCACTTTGCGGCCTCACGCACGGTATCCCACGGGTGTCGCCTTACCATGGCCCGGGACCGTTTGCGCCTTTTGGCTCACGTATATGATAGTGTCGCTAGCATCCATATGACAGAGAACCCGGGCCGACATGGCTAGTCGTGAACCCAAAGCGGCACAGACCTATGGAGACAGGCATACATGAACCACATCGAACATGTCGGTCATCAGCGAGTGATTCCGGGCTGTAGCACTGGGCTAACAGGACTCCGGGGAACCCGGGCTGTAGCAGGCTAGGCAGGACTCCGGATATCACCGCGTGACATTTCCCCGAAGGGACAGACATAGGAACGAAGTGAAACACATGCCGGCCAGTCAAGTGTCCTGAACAGTAGTGCTGGGCTAGCAGGACTCCGGTGAACCGGGCTGTAGCGGACTACTATGGCTCGAGGAACACTAGACTACATTTCCCCATAAGAAAGGCTGCCAAGGATAAACAACTAGATTGTCGGATCCCACTCATACCAAGCATTTCAATCATACACACAATATGCCCGATATGAGTACATACAACATGGCATCACAACAAAACTCTACAACTCAAGTACTTTATTTAAAGGCTCCAGGGAGCCATACATAACATGTTCATACAGATAGGGGTCACATGACCCGACACTCAAGTCATACAAACATACAAGCACATGCGGAAGCAACTAGTCTGAGTACAGACTCTAGAAAGAAAGAAGGCTTCTCGAAGCCTGTCTATCTACATAGGGCCCTCCATGGCCAGGATCACCACCTGGGTGGCTAGTCACTCGTCGACGTCAAGGTCTACGTAGAACCCATCGGAGGGGGCGGTGTTGTCGTCTGAAAACAGTAATTAAGCAAACATGAGTACAAAGGTACTCAGCAAGTCTTACATCAGAACCTACTATACATGCTTATTCTCAAGAAGGTGGTGGGGTTAATGCAGCAAGCCAGCTTTGACTCTTGGCTAAGCTATCCTACGGAACTTCACCAGTAAAATAGTTTTCGCACACGAGTCCACTACTCACCAACACAATACTCCACCGGGGATCCTCCCTCGTCATCCTACGAGAGGGCCATCCTCGGTACTCACACTTATCTTGAGTCTTTTAGTAGTACCCATTAACTTGTCTATGAACTGTATAGGCAACCAAGTAGTCCTTTACCGCGGACGCGGCTATTCGAATAGTTTTATACCCTGCAGGGGTGTACTTCTTCATACACGCTTTCACCACTTACCGCCGTTTACACGACATGTACTCGGCAACCTTCAAGCGGAAGCCCAGCGAGGGTGTCGGCCATGGCCTACCTAAACACTTAAGTCTCTAGTCCAGGTTTATCGCCTATCCAGGTTCCATCCGCAGGGAGTCCGGCCGAGGTTTCCACATACGGCCCCGAACGATGTGAACAGGGATCCCGAGACACCAAACGGGTGACTCGGTACACCGTGCCACGGTGTATCTACCGCAACATAGCCCACCCCTAGGGTCAGCGCTACGCACGGCCGCCAACACATAACCTACAAACACCAGAAACTATTTGCAACTCCTGGACAGAGTACTAGGGTGGTTAAGAAGCCGAGAGGGTCAATTAAGGATCCCAATGCATGGTAGTAGCTGAATCTTAAATCACACATACAGATCTCAGTTCTTAGGGATGGCCTCAATGAAACAACCCACCATGTACTCCTACATGTCCTCTCATTGATACCTTTACCAAAACATGTTCAACACATCCCTCACATTACCAGCATAAGCATTTCACTCTAGCCCATCACCCAGATAAACCAGACCTGACACAACTCTAAGCATAGTAATCATAGCAAGGTAGGAATCACATACATGGCTCAATCAACTCCTACACATGCTAGTGGGTTTCATCTAGTTACTGTGGCATTGACAGGTCATGCAGAGGATAAGGGTTCAACTACCGTAGCACACAGCAGTTTGAATCGCGTTGTCTTAATGTAGTAAACAAGAGCAGAAGCGAGAACATGGGTTTGTATCGGAATGATCAATGGTTGCTTGCCTGATGGAGTGGTAGTGGGATAATGCCCTTCAGTTGGATACTCGTGAATATCCTCGGAGGCAGAACCTTCCACGAAGAACACATCGGAACACAGTCAACACATGACGATATGCAACAATATGATGCATGCTATGACATGGCAATATGAATGTGTCTTGGCCTAATGCAAGCTATAACAGAAAGGAATGAACTCATTTGAATCAAAATTCAAATATTAGCTCATTAAACATGGCCTTAATAGTGCATCTCCTTATTCTACTTAAACAGCAAGGTAAACTTGTTTTGTCATGCATGAAACCATTACAGATGGATAGATTGAATTTTTTTGATCATTTTTCATATATAAATCTTTGCATTTGGAGCTATGGTTGATTTTCTATGATTTTTAGAAGTTTTAACTATTTTCTGGAAATTCCTGAATAAAAATAAATCCAGAAAATGCATTGCTGCGTCAGCATTGCGTCATGCTGACCTCGGCAGGTCAAAGGCGCCAGCCCAGGTCAAACCTGACTGGTGGGCCCCTTCTGTCAGCCTCTTAGCTAATTAACAAGATTAGATTACCACTAATTAGCTGTCAGTGGGGCCTGGGCCCACATGTCAGTGACTGATTTAATTAAAATTAATTAAAACTAGTCCTAAATTAGTTAGCAGACCGGCCCCACCTGTCATAGACTCAGGGGGGTCTACCTGGGCCCACCCAGGAGTCAAACTGGGTCAAACTCGCCGGCGACTCGACGCCGGCGAGGCCCGAGACGGTGGCGCAGCTCGGAAAACGCCCACAGGGCACGGGCGAGGCCGTTCTTGGGCTCGTTGGAGAGCTCTTGCAGTCATGCATCTAGTGGTGGTGGAGGCTGGGCCTACGGTGGCCGGAGACGATGACGGCGAGCTCCAAGGCGGCGGCCAGAGTTCGGCCATGTGCGGGGAGTGGGCTGCGGCGTGCAAACACGGAAACTGAAGCGCTAGCGAGGCACTACGTGATGCGGTAAGCACGTTGCATAGCACGGGAGGACCAAATGGTCGCCGGAGTGACGCCAGCGACGAGCTCGAGCGGAGACGAGCTTCGGCCATGGTGGAACTATGGCCTAGAGGGTGCAAATGCGTGGGAAAGAAGAGGGGGAAGGCGGCGGAGCTCACAGGGAGGTCGATGAGCAGCTCAGTGGGCTCGGGGGCGACCGGAGCGAGGCGAATCGATGAACGGCGTCCGGCGGGTACCGAGGTTGAAGACGGCGCGATAGCGGCGATGCAGGGCCTCCGGCGAAGCGTGGCTCGGTGGGGAGGGCGAGGGCGTCGTGGCGGAGCGATTTGGCTTGTCGCAGGGGCGAGGGGGTGGCTCTGGCGTCGTCTATGGCGAACGGCGGCGAGGAACACGCTCGGGCATCGCGGGAGAGAGTGAGGGAGACGAGGGGGAGAGTGAGCGAGGATGAGAGGGGGACGTGGGGGTCGCGTGGTGCCCCTAGGCGTCTCCAGGCGTCGGCGGAAGCAGGAGGTGGCCGGCGTGTGGCCGCGGGCGCCGGCCACGCGCTCCGCATCCTTCTAGCGCGAGGAGGACGACGACTGGCAGGGCCAGTCGGCTGGGCCGAGCCAGGTGGGCTGGGCCAGCACAGGTAAGGCCCAGGTAGCTTCCCTCTCTCTGTTTTTTTATTTGTTTCTGTTTTTCTATTTAACTGCAACTGTTGGGCTTTAATTAAAATACTAAAACGTTTCCAAAAATCCTGAAAATAATTGTGGGCTCTGTTTAGATTATTTCCAACAGCAAACATTTATTTCCAGGATTATTTGAGCATTTAAATTATTTTATAGCATTTAAATGCCCAAATTCAAATACTTATGATTTAATTCAATGACCTTCTACTGACCTAGAAAATCGTGCACCAATTTTGCCAGAGGTTTTAACCCAAGACAAAGAGGGTGAACTTTTTAGAAGGGCATTTCAGGTTCATTGAAAATAATTTTAGTAAACCCTAGTTCTTTCCAGGGGGGTGTTAGGGGGTTTCTGCCTTCCCCATTTCAAATTTAAGAGAAATTTAAACATGATGCACACTCTAATGCTTGAACTAGCTAGGGTGTGACATTCCCCGGAGTGTATCCGATGCCGCCGCATTCTATCGAGCTGAGGAGGGCAGCTCGACGGAGAAGGTGTTATGGTTTCAGTATGCTGAGGCCGGACACCACGTGCCCCTGAGCGACCAGCTGATACAACTGGTCGAGCTCCACAAGGCGGCCGAACAGGCCATGAAGGGCCTCCTAGTTCGGCTGTGGCCTGGAGAGGCTCTGCCTGGGAGCTATTTCGGGCTAGTGCGGCGGCTGGTGGAGGCCGGTCCAAGGCTTGAAGTCATCAAGCGCTCCGTCTGCATTGAAGGTGCCCGTAGGGCCTTTGCCCGTGCGAAGGTGCACTAGGGCAGGCTGGATGCGGAGAAGCTTGTGAAGGATGGGCCACCAGCGGGGAAAGAGCATCGCAAGCCCGAAAATTACTATAAGGATGTTCTGAGGGGTGCCCGCCTTGTGGCGGATGAATGTACTAGGGATGTAATTTTTGAGTAAAACTCGCTCGTTTTTTTCCTGTGCGCTGAAAACTTGTTCATATGCGCTGAGCAATGCTGCTTGAATTTAAAATATTACCTTCTGTGCGGCTGTTTATCAATACTGAGAGATGGCGAGTCGTCGGCTTCTGCCCCCTTGCCACTAGTGCTGGGGTGTTCGGGGATAAATCTGGGCGCTCTTTTTCCCATGTTTGGGTCCTTCGAGGGAGGCACTCAGCCTGACGAACGAGGCAATCGGACTATAATGCATGGACACTCTCACTTAGCCATCGAATTCTATAATTTTAAATTTTGGCAAAGCCCCTAGTATTCGGAAGACCGATTTCGGGGCGCTATCCACGCCTTGGCCGGACAGAGCCGACTCATCGCCCTAAGCTGCATAAGTCTTTAGGGACTCGAAAAAACCTCTCGAACAGCGACCAGCTCTCGCTTCATCATGACAGTCAGTTTTAGCTTTCTCCACTGAGGTGCTCGGCCCAGCTCAACTGGGGCACAATAGCAGTGGTTCTCCTAGTGCTACCTTAGCCGATATAGCGGAACATAAGGCACCAAAACATAGGAGCCGGGCAAACCCAACTACTGACCCAAGACATGATTCGGAGCCGATGCATATAATGCTATAAGTTCGGGGTGCCGCACTTGTGAAAGTGTTCGGACTTCTCACACCATATTGAGGGGTGCTAAAATCCCCTAGCGTATTTTGGCCGTACCAAGTTGTACGGGTGCAACATGTCATTAAGGAACATTTATTTATAAAAAGATAGTGCAAAAATAGACAAAAGCTATGCATTGTTTATTAAAAATGGCTGCGAAAAAGCAGAACGATACAAGTAATGCGATAAATGAAAAGTTGGACTATTTAACATGTCTGCTCCAGGGGCAAGCAGCGGAATAGTATGCGAAACAGGTATACTGCTCGTGATAGAGACCACCTGGGATGTTCGTAATGCGGCATGGCTTGTCTGCTTCCCTGGTTCTTGCATCGTTTGTGCAGCAATTGAACTGCCGAACAGGCCTTCCGAAGAGTAGAGTCCTGGAAGTAAGAGAAAAGTAAAAAATCGGCAGCCCCTGGTGCGGTTTAAGCCGTGTTTTGGGCGTGCCGTGATGGCGCCCCTCCCCCTATGCCCATGGTATTTCCAGAGCGTAGTTATGTACGGGAAGTACTGGCGTCGCCTTTTTGCGAGGTTTGGGGTTGGGGACGCATTGCTACGCCTGCTCGGAACGTGCCAGGGGTCTTGTTGTAGGTTACTCCAGGCGCGCTTGATGGTGTCCGGACGTTTAATGGCCGGACTGGAGAACTGCTTGGAGAGGCTGCTTTGTACTTCCACTGCAAGGGCCGCCGTGTGCTCCTCTGTTCGGAGGGAGCGTTCGGTGTTTCCATTGACCGTAATTACTCCACAAGGGCCTGGCATCTTGAGCTTAAGGTATGCGTAGTGCGGTACCGCATTGAATTTGGCAAATGCGGTTCGTCCGAGTAGTGCATGATAGCCACTGCGGAATGGGACTATCTCTAAGATCAATTCCTCATTTCGGAAATTATCCGGGGATCCGAAGACCACTTCGAGTGTGACTGAGCCTGTACAGTTGGCCTCTACACCTGGTATTACGCCTTTAAAGGTCGTTTTGGTGGGCTTAATCCTCGAGGGATCGATGCCCATTTTTCGCACTGTATCCTGGTAAAGCAGGTTCAGGCTGCTGCTGCCGTCCATGAGGACTCTAGTGAGATGAAATCCGTCAATAATTGGGTCTAGAACCAATGCGGCAAATCCTCCATGACGGATGCTAGTGGGATGGTCTCTTCGATCAAAGGTGATTGGGCAGGAGGACCATGGGTTGAACTTTGGGGCGACTGGCTCTACCGCATATACGTCCCTTAACGCGCGCTTCCGCTCCCTTTTTGGGACGTGGGTGGCGTATATCATGTTCACCGTACGCACTTGTGGGGGAAAACCCTTCTGTCCATTGTTGTTCGGCGGCCGGGGCTCCTCGTCGTCATCGCTACGCAGCCCCTTGTCTTCATTGTCGGCGCTTAACTTGCCTGCCTGCTTGAACACCCAACAATCCCTGTTGATGTGATTGGCCGGCTTTTCGGGGGTGCCATGTATTTGGCACAAGCGGTCGAGTATTCGGTCCAAGCTGGACGGGACCCTAGGATTCCTTTTCAATGGTTTTTTCCGCTGACCGGATTTAGAGCCTCTGAATCCGGCATTAACTATCGTATCCTCAGCATTGTTGCTATTAATGCGGCGCTTCTCCTTGTTGCGACGCGACATGCCACTAATGTCCCTGGTGTCCGAACTACCAGGGTTCTTGGTCATATTGTTGCTACGAGCAAGCAGCTGTCTTCTCCCGCGCAAAAGCGGGTCATGAATGTTGTGAGTGCTGCCATAGATTTCGGCTTTTCCTGTCCAAGGTGCCGGGCCAGCCACTCGTCACGGATATTGTGCTTGAAGGCTGCTAGGGCCTCAGCATCCGGACAGTCGACTATTTGATTTTTCTTTGTTAGGAACCGTGTCCAGAATTGCCTGGCCGATTCCTCTAGCTGCTGAATTACGTGACTTAGGTCATCGGCGTCTGGGGGTCGCACATAAGTGCCCTGGAAATTGTCGAGGAATGCGGCTTCCAGGTCCTCTCAACAACTGATTGATGCTGTTGGCAAGCTATTGAGCCAATGCCGAGCTGGTCCTTTAAGCTTGAGTGGGAGGTATTTGGTGGCGTGAAAATCATCGCTGTGGGCCATCTGGATATGAAGGAGATAATCCTCGATCCATACCGCAGGGTCTGTTGTGCCATCATATGTTTCGATGTTTACGGGTTTGAAACCCTCAGGGATTTGATGATCCATTATTTCGTCTATAAAGCACAGTGGGTGTGCGGCGTCTCTGTACTGGGCGATATCATGACGTAGCTCCAATGAGTTTTGTCTACTGTGTTCGGCCCTGCCGAATTTGTGGCCAGCGTGATGGTTACCATCTCGAGCCGTGGGGTGCCCACGTGATCCATAGATCGATCGTGTTTGCCTTGCCTTGTCCTCCAACATGTCTTGTAAGTCCGGCGCACATTCCTGTGCCCTGGTACGGGGTGCGGCTTGAGTGGAGGGCCGGGAGGCCTCTCTGTCGCGGCCACAAGGTGGCCGTTCGGCCGCATCAAGGGCTTCCTCCTCTAATTGGGGTAGCAACCTGCGCTTTGGGTAACTCTTGGAGGGGCGTTCGAGTTTATGCTCTTCGACCGTAAGGACTTTGCTCCATCTGTCAACCAGCAAATCTTGATCAGCTCGGAGCTGTTGCTGTTTTTTCTTGAGGCTTCTTGCCGTGGCCATAAGCCTGCGTTGGAAACGCTTTTGCTCAACGGGATCCTCTGGCACGACGAATTCGTCAACGTCGAGGCTTGCCTCGTCTTCGGAGGGAGGCATATAATTATCGTCCTCGACCTCTCTGTTTGCCGCTCTCTCATGAGGGCTGGTTTCTCCATCTTCCTGTGCTAAACCTTGCTGGAGGGGGTTTTCTTCGGCACTCTCCGGAGTATTATTATCTCCCGTGCTGGAATCACCATTTTTGTGTTGGAGGGATTTTGAGTGGCGCCGCTGACGCCGGTGCTTGGGCTGTTTCTTGGAGGGGTAATCCTTCGCTGTTCCATCGCCCTCTCCCTCTTTTGGGGTGTCCACCATGTATATGTCATATGACGAGGTGGCTTTCCAGGGCCTAGTAGGCGCTGGTTCTTCATCATCTCCTTCATGTGCGTCCATACCGTCGATGTCTTCGGAGTCGAAGTCGAGCATCTCGGTTAAGTCGTTGACAGTGGCTACAAAGTGGGTGGTGGGTGGGTTTTGAATTTCTTCATCGTCCGTACCCCAACCTTGTTGACCGTAGTCTGACTAGGGCTCTCCTGATAAAGAGAGGGACTTCAGTGACTTCAGCATATTGCCGAAAGGCGAGTGCTGAAAGACGTCCGCGGCCGTGAACTCCATGATCAGCGCTCAATCGGATTCGATCGGCAGAGGCGTGGAGGGTTCGGAGTCCGGAGAAGACTCTGGCTCCGTGGAGTCACGAGTCTGGCAGAGTACGGGGCTGGTGTTTGGCTCAACCGCCGTTGGATCACAGCCCCCAAGGTGGCGCCCAACCGCCCATCCTCGATCGGTGCGGTTGGCTCTGAACTAGGGGTCGGAGCCGATGTGGGTGCGGCCTCCAGGGCACTGTTCGGCGGCAGAGCTAGATCATGCTCGTCGTGACAGTGCGGCGCGCTTGGCAGTGGTTCTAATCCGTCGAAGGTCAAGTTCACGTGGATGTCAGCCATGTAGTTTAAACTTCCAAATCTGACCTAACGGCCAGGGGCGTAGCTTTCGATCTGCTCTAGATGGCCAAGTGAATTGGCCCGTAGTGCGAAGCCGCCGAAGACGAAGATCTGCCCGGAGAGAAAGGCCTCACCCTAGACTGCTTCGCTATTGATGATCGTAGGAGCCATCGGGACTGACAGCGACGGCACAGAGGAACTCTCAATGAAAGCACCAATGTCGGTGTCAAAACCGATGGATCTCGGGTAGGGGGTCCCGAACTGTGCGTCTAGGCCGGATGGTAACAGGAGGTAAGGGACACGAAGTTTTACCCAGGTTCGGGCCCTCTCGATGGAGGTAAAACCCTATGTCCTGCTTGATTAATATTGATGATATGGTAGTACAAGAGTAGATCTACCACGAGATCAGAGAGGCTAAACCCTAGAAGCTAGCCTATGGTATGATTGTTGATGTGTATGTTGTCCTACGGACTAAAACCCTCCGGTTTATATAGACACCGGAGAGGGTTAGGGTTACATAGAGTCGGTTACAATGGTAGGAGATCTGAACATCCGCATCGCCAAGCCTGCCTTCCACGCCAAGGAAAGTCCCTTCCGGACACGGGACGGAGTCTTCAATCTTGTATCTTCATAGTCCAGGAGTCCGGCTGAAGGTATAGTTCGGCTATCCGAACACTCCCTAATCCAGGACTCCCTCAGCATACCTCCCAAAAATATATGTATCTTTGTTTTAAGCTTTGAGATCTAGCACCTCTACAAATCCTTGATTCCCTTTGCGAAGGGCCTATCCATTTACTTTATGTTATTTTACTTTTATTATTGAGTCATCACTCTCTCATTTATGCACAAGTTGGAGAGAACTATTGTCATTCTTATGCACTGAGTATAGTTAATGTTGCGTGTGACATTACTGGATTTCTTTTACCATGAATTACAATGTTCAATCATTGCTTGAACTTCATAGGTGCCCTGCATTTATGTTTTGCGGTCTCGGAAAGGGCTAGCAAGATACCATGTTATCATATTATATCATGATTGTTTTGACAAATTGTTGGCATCCGAGATACTTTATTATAGCTTGTGAGTTGGTTATGTCATAGGTATGAGTAAATGTGAGAGCTAAATGTTATCATGGACATGGTTAGTTCATAATCCTTGCTGAAAAATTGAACATTAGTTAAGCATGTGCGCAATAACAACAAAAGGAGTTTCTAAAAGTTTGTCTTTATCACTTTTAGTTTGTCAAGTAAATTTCTTGAGGACAAGCAATGAGTTAATCTTGGGGCAGTTGATACGTCCCCGTCATATCTACTTTTCCAAACACATTTGCTCTTGTTTTGGACTCTAATTTGCATGATTTGAATGGAACTAACCTGTACTGATGTTGTTTTCAGCAGAATTGACATGGTGTTGTTTTTGTGCAGAAATAGAAGTTCTTAGATTGAGCTGAAACTTCACGGATAATTATTTTAGAATATATAAAAATATTGGCAAAGAGAAATGCCGTAGGGGGGCCACCAGGGCACCACAAGCCCAGGGGAGCACCACGCCACCATCCCTCCCCCCGCCGCCCCCTAGGGCACAACTGGCAGGCTTGTGGGCCCCTGGCAGCTCCCGCAACCCTAACTCCAACTCCATAAGTACATATTCTTTCAGAAAAACCAGATATAAGGAATCATCACGTTTTACGATACGAAGCCGCTACTACCTCCTGTTCTTCATCACGAGGGCTGATCTAGAGTCCGTTCGGGGCTCCAAAGAGGGGGTTCCAACGAGGTCATCATCATCAACCATCCTCCGTCACCAATTTCATGATGTTCACCACTGGGAGTGAGTAATTCCTTCATAGGCTTGCTGGACAGTGATGGGTCAGATGACATATATCATTTAATCGAGTTAGTTTTGTTAGGGCTTGAGCCCTAGTATCCACTATGTTATGAAATTGATGTTGTTATGACTTTGCTATGCTTAATAATTTTCACTAGGGCCTGAGTGCCATGATTTCAGATCTAAACCCTTTATGATTTCACGAATATATTTGAGTTCTTGATCCTATCTTGCAAGTTGTATGCACCTATTATGTGTTATGATCCGCATACCCCAAGTTGACAGTAATTGGGATTCTTTCCGGTGATTATCATAGTTTGAGTTCATGTATTCACTAAGTGCAAATGGTTCGTTCTAGTTCTCTATTAAAAGCATGCCCTAATATCCCTTAGTTTCCTTATGGACCCCACTGCCACGGGAGGGTAGGACAAAATATGTCATGCAAGTTCTTATTACAAGCACATATGACTATATACATAATACATGCCTACATTACATTGATGAATTGGAGCTAGTTCTGTGTTGCCCTCGGTTATGACTGTTACATGATGAATGTCATCCAGCATGATTATCCATCAATGATCCAATGCCTACGACTTTCACATATTGATCTTTGATAAGTTGCTTTCATTTTTTCTGTTGTTACATTCACTATAAAACTGCTATTGCTACTACTATTGTTACCATTGCTATTGTTACCACTTTTATCAAACTATCATACTACTGTTCTACTAATCACTTTGTCGTGGATATTTAGTTCTCCAAGTGTGGTTGAATTGGCAACTCAACTGCTAATACTTGCAAATATTATTTGGCTCTTGTTGTGTCGAATCAATAAATTTGGGTTGAATACTCTACCATCGAAAATGTTGTGATCCCCTATACTTGTGGGTTATCACCTATATGACATGCACAACAACAAGTCCAAGCAAGCATAAACACGAGATAATAAGCTTGCACAAAGTAAATGTAAGAAGTAACCGCAAGTGGAGACGAGGATGACTTTCTAAAGTTCCCTCCTTTGGAGGTGGTACATCTGCACTGGAGGGTTTGTAACACCCTGGATTTTTGCCCTTTTCTTTTTTCCCTTTGATTTTCTTGGATTTCCTGTTTTGTTTTGCTTTTTCGTTGCTATGTGGTTCTGAAACTTGGGAAGATCATGTCTTTCTAGGTTTTATAGTGTCTTTTCACCCTCATCCTCATCCCAAGATCATGTCATTTCCATCCTTGACCTAACCCAATATTCTTTTTATTGGGAATATTCCTTTTCTGATAAAGGAATAACCCTTTAAAACCCTAAGTTGTGAAGAAACCTATAATTCTGTCACTCCTAAAATTCCCAAATAATTCTCATAAATTTTTTTGGTCATATCTTCCTCAAATATGGCAAAATATATCATTGGCCATGTTTCCCATCATGCTCAATTAAATTCCTTTTCTGTTCTGTCCTAAATGGTAGTTTGTGAAGCAAGTGCCATTTAACTTTGCCCAATTCAACCCAAACTTCATGGACATATTTTCCTTTCCAACTAATTGCCTCATGCCAAAATTCAACTCAATTTGCCTAGTAAATATTCCTGAGCAATTTTTCAAAGTTCCTGTCTGAGGGAAGTGATTGTGAAGGAAGTACAAGCTAGGCATATCCAAATGAGTTGAAATTTTTCAAGGTCCTTCATATGATCAAATCATGACTCTCCACCAAATATGAGCTCATGTAACTCATCTATGTGAGTCCAGCCCCAAATCTTAGTTTCTGATCAGATATTTAGTTTGTGAAGAAACTATATTTTATATTGCTTCAATTAAGCGGAAACTTTACCAGGACATGCTTCTACCTATATCAACTCCCTCCACCAAGTTTTAGCTCAATTAGTTAATCCAATTTCCCTGTGCAATGTTTCCAAGTTTCTCTCCAGAATGAAGCTTTGTGAAGCAAGTGCCACTTTGTTATTTCCAAATGGCATGAAACTTTTATAGCAGCTTCATATCATCATATAACCCCTCTATGCCAAATTTCATCTCATGAAAATTAAGTATGTGAGTGTATCACCCAAATCCCTAATTCTAACTACTTTTCCATTTTCAACAGCAACCCTCATCTAAACTCCTCCTCTTAGTCTAATTTTTGGTTATCAACATCACCTTAGTGTGTGATCATCATCAGACAAACTATTTATCACGTTACCAAGCTGGTTTAACCACAGCAAGTTGCAAGCACCTTCCTGTTGATTTACTTTGGAGCTAAGTGCAAATCTCTTCTTTGCCCCTGGACCAATTTATTTCTTCAGTTGAACTAAGGGCACCAAGGTCCATCAACTGGACATGGTCGGCCATGCCAAAGCGCGCCGCTTGCGCTAGTGCGCGTGGTGATCACGCTTGCGTCATAGCTGAACGCGTGCTCTGGCTTGTTCCGGCCACTGTGCTCGTCTCCTCCCTCCTCGTCTCGACGTCCAACCATGTCCTGGAGCTTCCCTGTGATCGGCTGCATCTCACAGCGTCACTGCCTCGTATTGGTTCGCCTTAAATGCGCCGTTAGCGCCATGCCCATGCCACTTCCAGCCTCTGCCCGCCATTAAAGCTTGGTCGGGAGCTTGCTCGTGAGCTCTAGAGCCCTCCCCGTGGCTACATAAGCGTGCCCCGAGTCCTCCCATAGCTCACACATCTCTCCCTCGCCTCATTTGGTCACCAGGATCGCCCCATCTCGCCAGAGTTCGCCTCTGTCCTCCATGGCTGCCTCGGCCTCGGCTTGGTTCCAACCAAACCGAGCCTTCCCTTCTCCTCCTACAACGTCCACCAAGTTCTCCTCATCCCACTGAGCCACCCCACCCCCTTTCCCCCTCGCCGGGGTGCCCGCATCACCGGAGATCATCACCATTGGCCGCGTCTGTCTCCTCTCGGGTCTGCTCCATCCCCATGTCCTTCACTCCTCCCCGGTGACCCCACTCCCTCTGATTGGGACCCCCTCGCGGTCCCGGTCCCTCCGGTGCCCTCAGCTCGGCCAGAGGTGGCCGGAGTTGGCCGGGCCCGTCGCCGGAGACCGCCGCCTGTGCCCCGGTCCCCGTGAGCCGCCATTGCCCTGCCTCTCCCCTGCGCTGCTGCTGCTGCACGAGGGAGCAGTGCACCGCCCCGTGGCCGACGGTGGCCTCGACTCGGCCGGAGGCCGCCGGAGCCGGCCGACCCCCCGGCGCCCATATCCCCTGCTCCCTTCCTTTGCCTGACGCGAGGCACAGCGCGGGGAAGAAGATGAGCTCCCGTGCCCCCTCCCCCTGCGCCTAGGCCCCGCCTGGAAGTGGCTCCAGCCACGGGTCCACATGGATAAGTGGAGACGGGTTTCTCCCGGGTACGCTTTCCGGTTTTGAAAACGTATTATCAATCTACTTCGGTTTAGAATATGCTTTCTCTTTCGGAAAACGTATTTCTCCTTAGACGCTTTATGTTTTTCCATCAGGGGCCTGTTTGCTGAAGTTTATTCACAGATTGGTCCCTGATCTTCAACACCTCACAACTTTTCAACCGTAACTCCGATCGAAGTGAAACCAGCGCTCACGTCTTCGTATCATTGAGCTCTATCTTTTGGTAACATTTTCACTAGGTGGTCTCACAGTGAAAATGACCATTTTTCCCTTGCCTCTAATCATCCCCCTCCGAGAAAGAACCGTCCAATGTTTCGTTCCGCGGCTTCACCGCATTTCTTCCCGGAGTCTCCATCACCCCCAGCCAAGCCACAATACCCACTTGCATGATAGTCATGCAGTAGCCATGATTTTCAACTTGAATATTTATTAACTGTTTGCTTGTTTAAAATATGGTTATCGTTGTTCGGTAATGATTCTTCGTTAGTGCTTACTTTCTTTGTATGTTGTTATGCACCTGGTTATCATGCCCTGCTAGTTGCTGGTATTCCTTTCGTATGCTTATGCTTGCTAGTAGTACATGTTGATGTTGGTAATGGTCTTTGGTGCATGACTTCCGTCTGTCCCGAGTACCGTTGTTATGCATGTTCCATTGCATCCAGTTGGTTAAATGCTTGCATGATAGCATTGTTGATATGTGCTTGCATGATATTGATTGGTGATGCTAGTGGTCACGCTATGTTTCTGAGAAGTATGTACTTGTGATGTTCATGCTAGTCACTATGCCATTCTCAGTTGGATATGATTCATTGTTGATAATGGTTAATAGTTATGTTGCATCTCCATGTTTATGTTGATATCATGTTCATGCATTGTAATTTGCATCATGTTATTTTATCATGGCTCGGCATATTTCATTCAAGTTTAACCAGATTAAATTGAACTTGAACAACTGTTGGCTGGGTCATGGTGCCACCATATCGAGCTGACCAGTGCAACCACGCTTGCCTTTATAGGAAGGTCCTAACTAGGTCTATTGTCGTGCCTCTCGCCGGTGCCTCCAACGAGGGTAGGTTATGGGCGTGTAGTACCCTGGCCCGGTAAGCAGACATAACCTTGTGTGCCTGTTGTTGTTATATCTGGATTGTCCCCGTTTGGGACCGTTTTGCCACGAAGGTGGCCGTTGGTTCCTTTGGTAGGCACGAGGCCACCCATGACCTGGCCCAGAGGGGAGTTGGTCGGAGTGGCTGGGAGAGTGTCATCGCAGTAGGATGGTTTTGTCAGAACGCCGTTGGTCCACCCGAATGGGAGTGTGAGGCAATGGGTTCCGTGGTGTGAGTACAGTGTGCTAACCTCTGCAGAGTGTATATTAAATCTATTGATAGTCGTGCCCGCGGATAAGGGCCCAGTTCATGTCAGTCACACTATGGGTCAACAGTAATAATAATAACTTGCTCAATAACAACCCCAGTTCGATGATCCGTGATTGATCACCGTTTGGTTACAAGGTAACTCGTTGAGCCCAGAATGGTTCCGTTCGTGATCCGTGAATGATCACCGTGGTATCAAGGATACCAAGTTGATAAGTATTCGTGATGTTGTGCGAGAATCATGGGTAAAGATCAAGCTACTTGTGGTCATTTAATGATTACTACGGTATTGTTTATATCAAGCTTCATTTCATCCTGAGATGATCATGTAATGTCTGAGGTTGGTAAGTGATGCATGTGATGGTAACCCGAGCAGAATAAGTGGTGCATATAATGTCATCATGTTGCATGATAGTGTCATCATGTTTATATGTTCATGCCATGCTCATATTATTCTAGCAGTATTATGTTAATGTTGTTCATGCCATGTTATCCTGATGATCTCATGATCCTTCCTACTTAACCTGTAATTGCAATGTTGTTGTTTGTCTTGAATGCTTTTGGTTATTGTGAGCTTGCAAGTACATTCAATGTACTGACCTGGCGTGTCATGCCAGTTTTCAGGTCAGGCCTGGATTGCTTGATTGTTTGGTGTTGTTCCTGTGTTCGCGAGCTAGGATAAATGTTCCAGCCAGAGTCCTTGTGGATTGGAGTCCATCATCGCCGTTTGTTGTTCCACTGCCTCAAGTTGTTATGCTGCTTGTATAGAGCAAGCGTGGTTGGCGTAGTGTTGCCGTGCCGCTGTTATTCATTGTAATATCGGAACCCTTGTATTCCTATTTGTGTTATAATAGAGAGCTTGTTTGTTCTATACTAAGCAGTGCCGTATTCCATAAGACTTCACCTCGACCTCTGGGCTAGAATACGGGGCGTTCCGGTTTTCTCTGAGCCTGGGTGCCATAGGGGTGTGGAGGCATGATGCTACCCAAATAGTCCCAATGGCTCACCCTATTTTTGTCTAGTGCCTCCAAGCACCAGGACCACAAGGACTTTGGGCACTCAGACCTCTGGGTGGAGCACTATGTTTATTTGAGAAACCCTTCCAAGATTATGAAATATTTGTGGAAGATAAAGTATGGAATTTGATTGAGTTCCCCAACTCCCTAATCTCCGAACCCCCTCTTAATAGTACGGATGCTCCTATGACTCAAAAGTTTAACCTAAAACTTTCAGAGCCACCGAAGAACATCGTATTTTGCCCTTTTTGAATAGATGGGGTCACCGATGTTCGTAGACCAAGGAGGGAGACCAATATCCTGATATAAACTTACCAACCGACATGAGTTCTTACAACTATTATGATCAACACTAAAATAATAACTGAGTGACAATTGCACTTTCAAACTCCCCCTTTTTGGTTAATTGATAACAATAGAATTTGCACATGGAAAAACATACAACGCAGTAAAAATTATATTTCCATGCAACACTATTAGTCTAGGAAGCTCCCCCTTGATGTGTGCATATATAAAAATATGCCAGGAAACCATATCACACAAACAAGAAAACGTCCCTTAGATTAATAGCCAAGTGCAACAAGATGAATAATAATAAAATGAGCAGGTTGCGCAACCTAGTTTGTGATAACAAAGAATATAAAAACAACAACGCCATCGATCCCAAACTATAGGTGTTATGAGAGCAAGATATATGTGTGAGACTATGATAAAGCAATGATAAACACAAGAATATAACAAGGCAAGTGACGAGTCCAATTTGCGCAATAATTTTGGTTGTTATTTTGTGCCTTTATAATAGGCCTTGCAGAATTTTACCGCGTATGCGCACTTCTTTTGTTATTTTTCCCGACGAAACATTTTGGAGCGAATAAATGCTTATGGAAGGAATCCCATGGTGGAATCATGTTATTTAATGTGATAATCTCCTACCATAAAAGAATAAAGCAAAAGTATTAAAGAGGAAGTGTTGGCGGCAGCTCCAGAGCAAAAGAGGGCCAACCATACGACCACAAACGCTTGTATGAGTAGTCATATCACATCCTAGGAGAACCACCTCGTCAACTATTTTCACTCTGTGGAATTGAATTGGAGATCATATGCCCAGAGACGCAAGAAACTTGTCTAGAAGGAGGAACCCTAGCCTCCGGATTGATTCCGAGTGGGGGCTTCCCAAGGAGGAGATCACCATCTTTACCACCACCCACAAGGAGGGCTTCAACATCATCACCACTGTCATCATCATCATTCACATACTCTTCGTTGTAACCCATCAAGAAACCTAGTGGATCGACTTGAATGTTACATGTGTAATCCCTCCATGTTCACCATTACCACTTACATGATGTTTGTTGCCTCCATGTGTGAGTAGTTCATCTAGTTCTCGGGGACAAGGATGAACCCTATCATGTAATAGATCATTTGATACTAGGATTTAATATCCTCTTTGCATGTTTATGTTAATGATCTTCCTGATGTTAGGTGAAATCGACCATCCAATGTATGCCAATTTGGGACAGAAGGTTATTACTGTTGACGAAACGGCTAGTTGCAAAGGTATGTGGCGTGACAGGCCCTGTCTTTCTTCGTCCCGGACCATTGCATCGAGGGTTAACACAGGGACCACCTTATATGTTGCCGTCCATGGGGACCCTTTCACTGAAGGAAATATGCCCTAGAGGCAATAATAAAGTTATTATTTATTTCCTTATATCATGATAAATGTTTATTATTCATGCTAGAATTGTATTAACCGGAAACATAATACATGTGTGAATACATAGACAAACAAAGTGTCACTAGTATGCCTCTACTTGACTAGCTCGTTAATCAAAGATGGTTATGTTTCCTAACCATGAACAATGAGTTTTTATTTGATTAACGGGATCACATCATTAAGTGAATGATTTGATTGACATGACACATTCCATTAGCTTAGCACCCGATCGTTTAGTATGTTGCTATTGCTTTCTTCATGACTTATACACGTTCCTGTGACTATGAGATTATGCAACTCCCATTTCCCGGAGGAACACTTTGTGTGCTACCAAATGTCACAACGTAACTGGGTGATTATAAAGGAGCTCTACAGGTGTCTCCAAAGGTACATGTTGGGTTGGCGTATTTCGAGATTAGGATTTGTCACTCCGATTGTCGGAGAGGTATCTCTGGGCCCTCTCGGTAATGCACATCACTTAAGCCTTGCAAGCATTGCAACTAATGAGTTAGTTGCAGGATGATGTATTACAGAACGAGTAAAGAGACTTGCCGGTAATGAGATTGAACTAGGTATTGGAATACCGACGATCAAATCTCGGGCAAGTAACATACCGATGACAAAGGGAACAACGTATGTTGTTATGCGGTCTGACCGATAAAGATCTTCGTAGAATATGTAGGAGCCAATATGAGCACCCAGGTTCCGCTATTGGTTATTGACCGGAGACGTGTCTCGGTCATGTCTACATTGTTCTCGAACCCGTAGGGTCCGCACGCTTAAGGTTACGATGACAGTTATATTATGAGTTTATGCATTTTGATGTACCGAAGTTTGTTCGGAGTCCCGGATGTGATCACGGACATGACGAGGAGTCTCGAAATGGTCGAGACATAAAGATTGATATATTGGAAGCCTATGTTTGGATATCGGAAGTGTTCCAGGTGAAATCGGGATTTTACCGGAGTACCGGGAGGTTACCGGAAGCCCCCGGGAGCTATATGGGCCATAGTGGGCCTTAGTGGAAAAGAGAAGGGGCTGCCCAAAGTGGGCCGCGCGCCCCTCCCCTCCCTTGGTCCGAATAGGACAAGGAGAGGGGGCCGGCCACCCTCTCTCTTTCCCCCCCTCCGTGAATCCTATTCCAACTAGGATTGGGGGGGGGGGGAATCCTACTCCCAGAGGGAGTAGGACTCTCCTGGCGCGCCTCTCCTAGGCCGGCCGCACCCCCCTTGGTCCTTTATATACTGAGGCAGGGGAACCCCAGAGACACAAGTTGATCCACGTGATCTTATTCTTAGCCATGTGCGGCGCCCCCAGCCACCATAGTCCTCGATAATATTGTAGCGGTGCTTACGCGAAGCCCTGGGACAGTAGTACATCAAGATCGTCACTATGCCGTCGTGCTGACGGAACTCTTCCCCGACACTTTGCTGGATCGGAGTTCGGGGATCGTCATCGAGCTGAACGTGTGCTAAAACTCGAAGGTGCCGTAGTTTCGGTGCTTGATCGGTCGGGCCGTGAAGACGTACGACTACATCAACCAAACGCTTCCGTTGTCGATCTACAAGGGTACATAGATCACACTCTCCCCTCGTTGCTATGCATCACCATGATCTAGCGTGTGCGTAGGAATTTTTTTGAAATTACTACGTTCCCCAACAGTGGCATCCGAGCCTAGGTTTTATATGTTGATGTTATATGCACGAGTAGAACACAAGTGAGTTGTGGGCGATATAAGTCATATTGCTTACCAGCATGTCATACTTTGGTTCGGCGGTATTGTTGGACGAAGCGGCCCAGACCGACATTACGCGTACGCTTACGCGAGATAGGTTCTCTCAAAGTGCTTTGCACATAGGTGGCTTGCGGGTGACAGTTTCTCCAACTTTAGTTGAATCGAGTGTGGCTACGCCCGGTCCTTGCGAAGGTTAAAACAGCACCAACTTGACAAACTATCGTTGTGGTTTTGATGCATAGGTAAGATTGGTTCTTGCTTAAGCCCGTAGCAGCCACGTAAAACTTGCAACAACAAAGTAGAGGACGTCTAACTTGTTTTTGCAGGGCATGTTGTGATGTGATATGGTCAAGACATGATGCTGATTTTTATTGTATTGGATGATCATGTTTTGTAACCAAGTTATCGGCAACTGGCAGGAGCCATATGGTTGTCACTTTATTGTATGCAATGCAATCGCGATGTAATGCTTTACTTTATCACTAAGCGGTAGCGATAGTCGTGGAAGCACAAGCTTGGCGAGACGACAACGATGCTACGATGGAGATCAAGGTGTCACGCCGGTGACGATGGTGATCATGACGGTGCTTCGGAGATGGAGATCACAAGCACAAGATGATGATGGCCATATCATATCACTTTTATTGATTACATGTGATGTTTATCTTTTATGCATCTTATCTTTCTTTGATTGACGGTAGCATTATAAGATGATCTCTCACTAATTATCAAGAAGTGTTCTCCCTGAGTATGCACCGTTGAGAAAGTTCTTCGTGCTGAGACACCACGTGATGATCGGGTGTGATAGGCTCTACGTTCAAATACAACGGGTGCAAAACAGTTGCACATGCGGAATACTCAGGTTAAACTTGACGAGCCAAGCATATACAGATATGGCCTCGGAACATGGAGACCGAAAGGTCGAGCGTGAATCATATAGTAGATATGATCAACATAGTGATGTTCACCAATGAAACTACTCCATCTCACGTGATGGTCGGACATGGTTTAGTTGATTTGGATCACGTAATCACTTAGAGGATTAGAGGGATGTCTATCTAAGTGGGAGTTCTTTAAGTAAATTAACTGAACTTCAATTTATCATGAAACTTAGTACCTGATAAGTATCTTGCTTGTTTATGCTTGTTTGTAGATAGATGGCTCATGCTGTTGTTCCGTTGAATTTTAATGCGTTCCTTAAGAAAGCAAAGTTGAAAGATGACGGTAGCAATTACACGGACTGGGTCCGTAACTTGAGGATTATCCTCATTGCTGCACAGAAGAATTACACCCTGGAAGCACCGCTGGGTGCCAGGCCTGCTGCTGGAGCAACGCCGGATGTTATGAACGTCTGGCAGAGCAAAGATGATGACTACTCAATAGTTCAGTCTGCCATGCTTTACGGCTTAGAATCGGGACTTCAACGACGTTTTGAACGTCATGGAGCATATGAGATGTTTCAGGAGTTGAAGTTAATATTTCAAGCAAATGCCCGGATTGAGAGATATGAAGTCTCCAGTAAGTTCTATAGCTGCAAGATGGAGGAGAACAGTTCTGTCAGTGAGCATATACTCAAAATGTCTGGGTATAATAATCACTTGATTAAATTGGGAGTTAATCTTCCAGATGATTGCGTCATTGACAGAATTCTCCAATCACTGCCACCAAGCTACAAGAGCTTCATGATGAACTATAATATGCAACGGATGAATAAGACTATTCCCGAGCTCTTCGCAATGCTGAAAGCTACGGAGGTAGAAATCAAGAAGGAGCATCAAGTGTTGATGGTCAACAAGACCACTAGTTTCAAGAAAAAGGGCAAAGGGAAGAAGAAGGGGAACTTCAAAAAGAACGTCAAGCGAGTTGCTACTCAAGAGAAGAAACCCAAACCTGGACCTAAGCCTGAAATTGAGTGCTTCTACTGCAAGTAGACTGGTCACTGGAAGCGGAACTGCCCCAAGTATTTGGTGGATAAGAAGGATGGCAAGGTGAACAAAGGTATATATGATATACATGTTATTGATGTGTACCTTACTAATGCTCGCAGTAGCACCTGGGTATTTGATACTGGTTCTGTTGCTAATATTTGCAACTCGAAACAAGGACTACGGATTAAGCAAAGATTGGCTAAGGACGAGGTGACGATGCGCGTGGGAAACGGTTCCAAAGTCGATGTGATCGCAGTCGGCACGCTACCTCTACATCTACCTTCGGGATTAATATTAGACCTAAATAATTGTTATTTGGTGCCAGCGTTAAGCATGAACATTATATCTGGATCTTGTTTGATGCGAGATGGTTATTCATTTAAATCTGAGAATAATGGTTGTTCTATTTATATGAGTAATATCTTTTATGGTCATGCACCCTTAAAGAGTGGTCTATTTTTATTAAATCTCGATAGTAGTGACACACATATTCATAGTGTTGAAGCCAAAAGATGCAGAGTTGATAATGATAGTGCAACTTATTTGTGGCACTGCCGTTTAGGTCATATCGGTGTAAAGCGCATGAAGAAACTCCATACTGATGGACTTTTGGAACCACTTGATTATGAATCACTTGGTACTTGCGAACCGTGCCTCATGGGCAAGATGACTAAAACACCGTTCTCCGATACTATGGAGAGAGCAACAGATTTGTTGGAAATCATACATACAGATGTATGTGGCCCGATGAATATTGAGGCTCGTGGCGGATATCGTTATTTTCTCACCTTCACAAATGACTTAAGCAGATATTGGTATATCTACTTAATGAAACATAAGTCTGAAACGTTTGAAAAGTTCAAAGAATTTCAGAGTGAAGTTGAAAATCATCGTAACAAGAAAATAAAATTTCTACAATCTGATCGTGGAGGAGAATATTTGAGTTACGAGTTTGGTGTACATTTGAAACAATGCGGAATAGTTTCGCAACTCACGCCACCCGGAACACCACAGCGCAATGGTGTGTCCGAACGTCGTAATCGTACTTTACTAGATATGGTGCGATCTATGATGTCTCTTACTGATTTACCTCTATCGTTTTGGGGATACGCTCTAGAGACGGCCGCATTCACGTTAAATAGAGCACCATCAAAATCCGTTGAGACGACGCCTTATGAACTGTGGTTTGGCAAGAAACCAAAGTTGTCATTTCTGAAAGTTTGGGGCTGCGATGCTTATGTGAAAAAGCTTCAACCTGATAAGCTCGAACCCAAATCGGAGAAATGTGTCTTCATAGGATATCCAAAGGAGACTATTGGATACACCTTCTATCATAGATCCGAAGGCAAGACTTTTGTTGCTAAGTTCGGAAACTTTCTAGAGAAGGAGTTTCTCTTGAAAGAAGTGAGTGGGAGGAAAGTAGAACTTGATGAGGTAACTGTACCTGCTCCCTTATTGGAAAGTAGTGCATCACAGAAAACTGTTTCTGTGACACCTGCACCAGTGAGTGAGGAAGCTAATGATGATGATCATGAAACTTCAGAACAAGATACTACTGAACCTCGTAGATCAAGCAGAGTAAGATCCGCGCTAGAGTGGTACGGTAATCCTGTTCTGCAAGTCATGCTACTAGATCATGATGAACCTACAAACTATGAAGAAACGATGGTGAGCCCAGATTCCGCAAAATGGCTTGAAGCCATGAAATCTGAGATGGGATCCATGTATGAGAACAAAGTGTGGACTTTGGTTGACTTGCCCGATGATCGGCAAGCAATTGGGAATAAATGGATCTTCAAGAACTTGACGCTGACGGTAATATTACTGTCTACAAAGCTCGACTTGTCGCAAAAGGTTTTCGGCAAGTTCAAGGGATTGACTACGATGAGACCTTCTCACCCGTAGCGATGCTTAAGTCTGTCCGAATCATGTTAGCAATTGCCGCATTTTATGATTATGAAATATGGCAGATGGATGTCAAAACTGCATTCTTGAATGGATTTCTGGAAGAAGAGTTGTATATGATGCAACCAAAAGGTTTTGTCGATCCAAAGGGAGCTAACAAAGTGTGCAAGCTCCAGCGATCCATTTATGGACTGGTGCAAGCCTCTCGGAGTTGGAATAAACGTTTTGATAGTGTGATCAAAGCATTTGGTTTTTTACAGACTTTTGGAGAAGCCTGTATTTACAAGAAAGTGAGTGGGAGCTCTGTAGCATTTCTGATATTATATGTGGATGACATATTACCAATTGGAAATGATGTAGAATTTCTGGATAGCATAAAGGGATACTTGAATAAGAGTTTTTCAATGAATGACCTCGGTGAAGCTGCTTACATATTAGGCATTAAAACCTATAGAGATAGATCAAGACGCTTAATTGGACTTTCACAAACCACATACCTTGACAAAGTTTTGAAGAAGTTCAAAATGGATCAAGCAAAGAAAGGGTTCTTGCCTGTGTTACAGGGTGTGAAGTTGAGTAAGACTCAATGCCCGACCACTGCAGAAGATAGAGAGAATATGAAAGATGTTCCCTATGCTTCAGCCATAGGCTCTATCATGTATGCAATGCTGTGTACCAGACCTGATGTGTGCCTTGCTATAAGTCTAGCAGGGAGGTACCAAAGTAATCCAGGAGTGGATCACTGGACAACGGTCAAGAACATCCTGAAATACCTGAAAAGGACTAAGGATATGTTTCTCATATATGGAGGTGACAAAGAGCTCATCGTAAAAGGTTACGTTGATGCAAGCTTTGACACTGATCCGGACGATTCTAAATTGCAAACCGGATACGTGTTTGCATTAAACGGTGGAGCTGTCAGTTCGTGCAGTTCTAAACAAAGCATTGTAGCGGGATCTACATGTGAAGCGGAGTACATAGCTGCTTCAGAAGCAGCAAATGAAGGAGTCTAGATGAAGGATTTCATATCCGATCTAGGTGTCATACCTAGTGCATCGGGTCCAATGAAAATCTTTTGTGACAATACTGGTGCAATTGCCTTGGCAAAGGAATCCAGATTTCACAAGAGAACCAAGCACATCAAGAGACGCTTCAATTCCATCCGGGATCTAGTCCAGGTGGGAGACATAGAGATTTGCAAGATACATATGGATCTGAATGTTGCAGACCCGTTGACTAAGCCTCTTCCACGAGCAAAACATGATCAACACCAAGGCTCCATGGGTGTTAGAATCATTACTGTGTAATCTAGATTATTGACTCTAGTGCAAGTGGGAGACTGAAGGAAATATGCCCTAGAGGCAATAATAAAGTTATTATTTATTTCCTTATATCATGATAAATGTTTATTATTCATGCTAGAATTGTATTAACCGGAAACTTGATACATGTGTGAATACATAGACAAACAAAGTGTCACTAGTATGCCTCTACTTGACTAGCTCGTTAATCAAAGATGGTTATGTTTCCTAACCATGAACAATGAGTTGTTATTTGATTAACGGGATCACATCATTAAGTGAATGATCTGATTGACATGACCCATTCCATTAGCTTAGCACCCGATCGTTTAGTATGTTGCTATTGCTTTCTTCATGACTTATACATGTTCCTATGACTATGAGATTATGCAACTCCCGTTTACCAGAGGAACACTTTGTGTGCTACCAAATGTCACAACATAACTGGGTGATTATAAAGGAGCTCTACAGGTGTCTCCAAAGGTATATGTTGGGTTGGCGTATTTCTAGATTAGGATTTGTCACTCCGATTGTCGGAGAGGTATCTCTGGGCCCTCTCGGTAATGCACATCACTTAAGCCTTGCAAGCATTGCAACTGATGAGTTAGTTGCGGGATGATGTATTATAGAACGAGTAAAGAGACTTGCCAGTAACGAGATTGAACTACGTATTGGAATACCGATGATCGAATCTCGGGCAAGTAACATACCGATGACAAAGGCAACAACGTATGTTGTTATGCGGTCTGACCGATAAAGATCTTCGTAGAATATGTAGGAGCCAATATGAGCATCCAGGTTCCGCTATTGGTTATTGACCGGAGATGTGTCTCGGTCATGTCTACATTGTTCTCGAACCCGTAGGGTCCGCACGCTTAAGGTTACGATGACAGTTATGTTATGAGTTTATGCATTTTGATGTACCGAAGTTTGTTCGGAGTCCCGGATGTGATCACGGACATGACGAGGAGTCTCGAAATGGTCGAGACATAAAGATTGATATATTGGAAGCCTATGTTTGGATATCGGAAGTGTTCCGGGTGAAATCGGGATTTTACCGGAGTACCGGTAGGTTACCGGAACCCCCCGGGAGCTATATGGGCCATAGTGGGCCTTAGTGGAAAAGAGAAGGGGCTGCCCAAAGTGGGCCGCGCGCCCCTCCCCTCCCTTGGTCCGAATAGGACAAGGAGAGGGGGCCGGCCACCTTCTCTCTTTTCCCCCCTCCGCGAATCC
Source organism: Triticum aestivum (assembly GCF_018294505.1). Classification (NCBI taxonomy): domain Eukaryota; kingdom Viridiplantae; phylum Streptophyta; class Magnoliopsida; order Poales; family Poaceae; genus Triticum; species Triticum aestivum. The sequence goes on along the minus strand of NC_057800.1, from coordinate 592,338,659 downwards.
TATTCCAACTAGGATTGGGGGGGGGGGGGAATCCTACTCCCAGAGGGAGTAGGACTCTCCTGGCGCACCTCTCCTAGGCCTGCTGCACCCCCCTTGGTCCTTTATATACTGAAGCAGGGGAACCCCAGAGACACAAGTTGATCCACGTGATATTATTCTTAGCCGTGTGCGGCGCCCCCAGCCACCATAGTCCTCGATAATATTGTAGCGGTGCTTAGGCGAAGCCCTGCGACAGTAGTACATCAAGATCGTCACCACGCCGTCGTGCTGATGGAACTCTTCCCCGACACTTTGCTAGATCGGAGTCCTGGGATCGTCATCGAGCTGAATGTGTGCTAAAACTCAGAGGTGCCCTATCTCGGTGCTTGATCGGTCGGGCCGTGAAGACGTATGACTACATCAACCAAACGCTTCCGTTGTCGATCTACAAGGGTACATAGATCACACTCTCCCCTCGTTGCTATGTATCACCATGATCTTGCGTGTGCGTAGGAAATTTTTTGAAATTACTACGTTCCCCAACATTCACTACTAGGGAAAACCCTAGTAGTAGGGCGGGTTTTGAGGCTATCAGCAGCGCGGGCGGCCGCACTACCAATAAGGCGCTACAGCTAACTCTTAGGAGTAGCGCTGTCTGTACCCGTGCTACTACTATTGACTATATCAACAGTGCTTTTCCGGAACATGCTACAATTAGTTAGCTGCAGCGATTTCCTAGCCCCGCGCTACTGCTATATATTTCACTATTACCACCCCGTTTCAGCTTCAATAAACTGCAACTTCGAGATACTAGGTACTACTAGATATCAATTTCATAAAGCCATAAAGCATTATAGGTACTAGGTAGTATTCCCTCGGTTCCAAATTATTCGTCGTGGTTTTAGTTCAAATTTGAACTAAAACCACGACGAGTAATTTGGAACCGAGGGAGTACTAGATAACAATTTCATATATACTCAACATGCATCCTCAAGCAGTACTAGGTGATATCGACGATGATCATCATATGTAGTTCTAGATGATATCGACGACGATCATCATATGTAGTTCTACATGATATCGACGACAATCATCATATGTAGTTCTAGATGATATAGCCACACACACATATATAGTTCTAGATGATATCGACGACGATCATCATCCTCAAGCCTGGGCGGTGGGTGTTCCTGATAGTAATTAGGATGGCCTGTCCAACACGAAGATTCTTGCCAACGAGGAATCTCTTCCACCCAATCGAGTTTAAGTGTGTGCGACCATTTGTGTCCATGTGGTAAGTACAGGTGGTGACGGAGCCCCTTGCGGTAAGGCGTAATCCAGATGAGCCTTCTTCATCAGGCTCGATACCACAACTCACAAATAGGTTCTTTGGCAATTTCTGAATAAGAAAAACATATCAATTAATAAATAGCTTCACACATACTCTTGCAAATATATTTCTATTAAGTCTAGATTTCTACACTATCAAAAGACACAGTACTACGCATTTGTACTAATTAATCATGAATTCTACTAATAAGTATATATGGATTATCTACACTATTAATAGTTCCTTGGATTCTACACTAATAAGCATGTGATCAGACTCTACACTAAAGCATATCATCGACTAGATTCCGCAAAGCATATCATTGGACTCTACACTAAGCATATCACTGGATACACGAAGCATACCATCGGATAATTTGCATTTGTAAGTATAACAATAAAGCATATATATATATATCATCAAATTACTACAGTCAGTATAACATACCATTTCATGCCGATCGACCATGGTACTTGTCAGGCGGGTCACGAATGGCACCCCGACAAAGTCATCACGTGGCGGAATTATGTCCCATGGGTTGCACACCTCCTCGGTCGGCCTCATTCTTTGAGCTACAATGGGTTCATGAAGTGGGTTCTCATCATGTTCATCGAGTGGGTCCTCATAATCTTCATCATCTTCATCATCTTCATCATCTTCGTCATCTTCATCATCTTCGTCATCTTCATCATCTTCCACCAGGTTGACATAAATGACAGCCAGCTTGGGTCTTTCTGCTCTGAAGCTAATCAACTCACCACCAGTAAGATGCATGTGGGAGAGGAAACGGGCACATCCATCTCCTCCAATCTGCGACATATTGCGTCCTTTCTCGACCTCCATAGTGTACAGCCCCCCAGGAGCCTCAAATGTCATAGTATCTCTTGTTAGCTTGTTGAATTTCAACCTCACATTGCATGGGACGATCTGTGTAAAAAAGCAAAATGACACAATGCAGTAATGCCAACACTAAAAATAGAAAAGTTGTTACATTCCATCTAATTTGTTACCGCCGCTTGACGAAAACTCGGCTGGAAGTAGATGCCGAACAGCTTGCCAGTTGCAAGGCTGCTGGCGCACCTTGACTTGCACAGTCGACATAGTGGTGGTGGTGGCGGCGCCATTTTCCTAAAGCAATATGAGCAAAGGATTAACGATCCACTTCACAGGAAAGAAAAACAGTAGCATGTGATATTTTTGGTTCTTCCGCGAGAAGCAATTTTATAGACAATTATAAGGGTACCAAATAAGGGTACCACCTACCAAGTCATTTCATCTATTTTGGCCCCTATTGCCTAAGATAATTGATTAAAAAAACAAGTGGCAAATTTAACTAAATTGGCACCTACATTTTGCCAAAAAACAACTTATTACAAAAAAACAAAAGCATCTACCTATCCATGTATAAAAAAATAACAATAAAATGGTGCATACTAAATCAACTAGCCTACTAAATCCACTAGCATACTAAATCAACTAAATCAAAATGTTCTAAATCAACTAAATCAACTAGCCTACTAAATCTACTAAATCAACTAGCCTACTAAATCAACTAAATCAAAATGTTCTAAATCAACTAAATCAACTAGCCTACTAAATCAACTAAATCAAAATGTTCTAAATCAACTAGCCTACTAAATCAACTAAATCATATCAACTAAATCAAAATGTTGTATATCAACTAGCCTACTAAATCAAAATGTAGCAAGGAGGAGGCAGAAGGAGGGGCGACTCAAGGAGGGAGAAGAGAGTAGGATGGAGGAGGAAGGCGGAGCGAGGAGGGGCCGGCCGGCGGCGAGTCGAGGGAGGACAGATGAGGATAGCGGTACCGAGTCCAGCGAGGAGTAGTTGACGGAGGCACAGAGAGAAGAGGGGTAGGCGACGGGGGCTGGCGGGGGCGAAGGCGGCAGGAGGGGGAGGACCTGTGCGCGGGGGGTTTAGGGGGAGTGAGTGTGAGTATGAGTGTGGATCGGATAGAGGAGAGTTGTAGCGACCAGACCTGAAACAATCTGATCTCTATTCATGAGTGTCATCCCTGGATCGGTAATGTTGACACGCACGGTACTTGAGGATTTATAACAGAGTAGCAATCACACAACTATTACATCGAATGTCTCAAAAGAGAACTTATTAAAATAAATATGGCTTAAGGCCATCGAAATACGATAACAACGGAAGGCTTGGAAGATAAAGTGAGTTCATCAACTCCAACGGCATCACTGAGTGAAAGACCACGACCTAAGGCTCCTTACTCGTCGTCTGAAAAGTTTGCAACATGATACGTTGCAGCCCGAAAACGGGTCAGCACATGGAATATTCTAGTAGTGTAACGCAAGAGAGTAATGAACAGAATAATGCTATCACTACATGCATATATGGCGGGTGGAGGCTGTATGGTTAATAGATTATGCGAAAAGCTAATTTTTCCCTATTGCAAAGGAATAAATTTTATTTAACTATCATGGTAGTTGTTAAACATTGAGAAGCTTCACCCAACTCAATCCCAATTAAGCATCATCATTAAACCCAATCAAATTATATTAAGAGTGATGAGATCCACATGATAATCCAAGAACTAGATACTCAAGATGTCCATAACCGGGGACACAGCTAACCATGATTAGTTTGTACACTGTGGAGAGGTTTGTGCACTTTTCCCCACAAGACTCGATCTCCTCCATTGGATTTCGCGTACTACACGATGTGTTGAGAACGGATGACCGAGACACAGTCTTCTCGAAGAGGTCCCCTTAACCGATAGATAGGCCGGTACACCTACAATCCCCTACATCTGCTAGCCCATCATGGAAAGGTTTCCCACAACTTACTCAACTATTCTAGAGCCCATAATGGCATGTGGTTGCACACGGAAGTTTCCAGCTTGAATAATCTTATGATCCCTTTGAGCCTGGGTGGCGGTCCATAGGAAAATCACACGGTACCCCGGAATTTCCAAAAATACAGGCAATCACTGGATACCCCAGGTGCCTCAATCCACCCAGATGTGTATTAAAGTTGCCACCTTAAGTTGAACCATTAATTAACATTCTCACATCTGTCATGAATACACTCAAACCAAATCCACATCTACGAGGATAGCATAGCAGTATAAGCAACGTCGAAGTAACTCCCAGGGTTTCATAATAAACAGGTGAATAGGTACTACCTCATCTACTTCCCAACCCACAACTTATTCAGATCCTAACCAAGCAATTGTTTGAGGATTGATCTAATGCAATAAAACTGGGTAGTAAAGAGGCATGATCAAAGTGTTACTTGCCTTGCCGATGATCCGTGAAACCTAGAGACTCAATGTAGCACGCTTCGCACTCCGGGTACTCTATCGCAATCAAACAAGCATACAATAAGCAATCAAGCAAGGGCACGGGTAAAACTCAAATAAGAGATCTAACCAGAAAGTTGAACTTAAGAACTCCGGTTTGCAAAAAGAATCAAATCAAACGAAGCAAACAAACTCAAACGGCGAACGAAACAAGCTTCGTTTACTAATCTGGACTAAAGTCAAATTTTACAGTAGAAAAAACTTTTTTAAGTTGGTTAAACAGAAAGAGGGTTTCGAGATGAAACTCCAGGCGCTTGAATCGCCTGATTTCGATAAACGAGCGAAAAGTTATACTAAAACAAAAATCGGATCAGAAATCACGATAAAAAATAATCGCAGAAAATCCGAGAAAAAGAAAAACTGACGAATAGGCTAGCGAACGAACGTTCGCTGTCTACGGCTAATGGACGAAAACCGTTCGCTAAAAAGAACGTACGAACGGGCGTCCGCTATTTACCTAAACAGAAATAAAACCGAACCAGATCTAAAAAAATGGATCTAGGGTTCGCAAAAAAACCGACGGTTTTCTAACGAAAACCGCGGCGGCGGCTCCGACTACCTCCACGACTCCGGCGATGGCGGCGGTAGGTCCCGCGGTGGTGGCCGGTGGCGCAGGGTGGCGGCGCGGGCGGCGGGGTGGCGGCAAGGCGCGGCGGCATCGGCGCGGGGCGGCGGCTGCGGCGGGGCGCGGTTAGGGTTAGGGTTTGGGCGGCGGTGGGCTTCGGCAGCGGCTGGGCCTCGGTGGCTCGGGTGGCGCGGCTTATAAAGCCCCCCCCCCCCCGGGCGGAGTCCCGCTTGGGTACGGCCAGGAGTCGGTTTGACTTTTTTTTAAATAATTCTGATGTGCAGAAAAAGAAAGAAAAGAAATACTAAACGGACTCCAAAAATCCCGAAATAATTTTTACCCGTCCACTAAAAATAATCCGGACAATGTGAACATTTAGTTGGGCCTAAAATGCAATTTTGAAAAACGCATATTTTTTCCTAATTCAAATTAAATAGTGAAAAAATTCCGAATAAAAATCTTATTTGATTTTAATATTAAATCTCCGATATTTCTTTATTTTGAGGAAGTAATTTTATCCTCTCTCTTTTATTTTTATAAACGAAATATTCGAAGATAAAATAATTAAAATGAAATGATTCTCTTTTCAAAATTTGAGAAAAACTAAAATATGAAAATAACGAAATTCCCAACTCTCTCCGTGGGTCCTTCAGTTGCGTAGAATTTCTAGGATCTAGCCAAAATGCAATAAAATATGATATGCAATGATGACCTAATGTATAACATTCCAAATTGAAAATTTGGGATGTTACAAACCTACCCCTCCCCCCCTTAAGATGAATCTCGCCCTCGAGATTCGGCTTGGATAGAAAATAGGTGTGGGTGATCCTTCCGTTGGTCTTCCTCTCGTTCCCAGGTGGCTTCATCTTCGGTATGGTGACTCCATTGAACCTTGAAAACTTGATAACTTTGCTATGTGTGACTAGGCTAGCAAACTCGAGTATCTTGACTGGTTTCTCCTCATATGTCAAATCACTATCCAACTGTATTGCTTCTAGTGGTACTGTATCTCTCAGAGGAATACCACCCATCTCCGCGTGGCACTTTTTCAACTGAGAAACGTGGAACACATCGTGAACTCCGAACAATCCTTCGGGCAATTCCAACTTGTAAGCAACTTCTCCCATACGTTGCAAAAGTTTGCATGGTCCCACAAAACATGGTGCTAACTTTTCCTTAACTCCAAAGCGCTTAACTCCTCGGAGTGGTGATACACGAAGATACACTCTGTCTCCAACTTAGTAAGTTGTATCCTTGCATTTAGAATCTGCATAGCTCTTCTGCCTGGACTGGGCTACCTTGAGTCTATCACGAATTAGCCTAACCTTCTCTTCAGACTCTTTAATCAAATCTGGTCCAAACAACTATCGGTCTCCAACTTCGTCCCACAACAACGGTGTTCTGCACCTCCTTCTGTACAGTGCTTTGAAAGGGGCCATCTTCAAGCTGGCTTGGTAGCTGTTGTTGTAAGAGAACTCTGCGTAAGGCAAATTATCGTCCCAACTAGATCCATAGTCTAGCGCACAGGCTCTCAACATATCCTCTAGAATCTAATTGACTCTCTCAGTTTGTCTATCCGTCTGCGGGTGAAAAGCCGTACTGAACTCTAGCCTGGTTCCCAAAGTTTCATGTAACTGATTCCAAAACTTTGAGGTAAACTTGGTTCCTCTATCTGATAAAATTGTCATCGGAACTCCATGCAAACATACGATCCTGGTCATGTATATCTTTGCCGACTTAGCACTGGTGTAAGTGGTCTTCACTGGGATGAAATGAGCTACTTTCGTCAAACGATTGACTGCAACCCATATCGAGTCATAGCCTGAACGTGTCCTAGGTAATCCTGTGATAAAGTCCATGCCTAGCTTTTCCATTCGGGTTTCGGCAATGGTTGCAGCAATCCTGCTGGCTTCTGATGCTCTGCCTTCACTCTCTAACATACATCACAAACTGCTACATACTCTACAATATCCTTCTTCATTCCGGTCCACCAGAATCTATCCTTCAGATCTAGGTACATCTTGGTATTTCCTGGGTGAATCGAATATGGTGAGTCATGGGCCTCCTGCAAAATCAGCTTCCTGATCTCCTGATCATTTGGTACATATACGCGGTCCTCAAACCATAGGGTATCGTGCTCATCCTCACGAAATCCCTTGGCTTTTCCTTTGCTCATCCTTTCCTTTATCTCGGCAATCTCCTTGTCCATCTTCTGCGCTTCTCTGATCTTATCCATCAATGTAGACTGAATCTCCAAAGCTGCTACATAACCTCTCAGAACTATCTCCAAACATAGCTCACGAAGGTCTTCTGCCAACTCCTTGGTAACTCTCCTGTCATGAGTGTATTGACATGACTCTTGCGGCTCAACGCATCGGCTACTACGTTAGCCTTTCCGGGATGATAGTGCAACTTCATATCATAATCCTTTATGAGCTCCAACCATCTCCTCTTCCTGAGATTCAACTCCTTCTGCGTGAAGATATACTTCAAACTCTTGTGATCCATGTATACCTCACGTTGGTTTCCGATGAGAAAATGTCTCCAAGTCTTCAAAGCATGCACTACGCTGCTAACTCCAAATCATGCGTAGCATAATTTAACTCATGGGGTTTAAGCTGTCGTGAGGCATATGAAACAACTCTTCCTTCCAGCATAAGCACTGCTCCAAGTCCTCGACGAGAAGCGTCGCAATACACTTCATAATCTTTGCGTTGATCTGGTAGAATCAACATTGGTGATGTAACAAAACGTTTATTCAATTCCTGAAAACTAGCCTCACATTCCTTAGTACATTTGAACTTGGTGTCCTTCTTCAACAACTCTGTCATAGGCTTTGCAATCTTCGAGAAATTCTCAATGAACCTCCGGTAGTATCCCGCGAGTCCAAGGAAACTCCGGATTTCTCCAACTGTTGTGGGTACCTCCCAATTTGTCATAGTGACGACTTTGTTGGGGTCTATCGCTATTCCTTCTCCGGATATAACATGTCCAAGGAATCCAACTTCCTTCAACCAAAACTCACATTTGCTGAACTTGGCGTATAGCTGATGTTCTCTCGGCTTCCCAAGTACTAAACACAAATGCTCCTTATGTTCCTCTTCATTTTTCGAGTAGACCAGAATATCATCAATGAACACCACAACAAACTTATCCAAAAACTCCATAAACACCTTGTTCATCATGTTCATGAAATAGGCAGGTGTGTTAGTCAGGCCAAATGACATAACGGTATACTCATATAGTCTCTACCTCGTGGTAAAAGATGTCTTAGGTATATCCTGCTCTCGAATCTTCAACTACCCTGATCGCAGATCGATCTTGGAAAACAGCTTAGCTCCTTGCAGTTGATCAAACAAATCATTGATCATCGGCAGTGGGTACTTGTTCTTGATCGTCACCTCATTCAATCCTCGATAATCAACAACCATCCTTAACGATCCATCCTTCTTCTCCACTAGAAGTACTGGTGATCCCCAAGGTGACGAACTTGGGCGAATATAACCTTTATCCAGTAATTCCTTAATCTGCTTCTTAATTTCCTATAAATCCTGTGCGGGCATCCTGTACGGTCTCTTAGATATTGGCCCTGTGCCTGGCAAAAGCTCAATCAAAAACTCAATGTCTCTATCCGGTGGCATGCCTGGCAACTCTTCGGGAAATACATTCGTGAATTCCTTCACCACTGGTACTTCCTCCTGTACAACTCCTGATAAGGAATTTACTTGAGTCCTAATCGGCGCATGCCGGGATACATACTTGATCCTTCTTCCTTCTGGGGTGGTGAGCAAAATCGACTTACTAGTACAATCGATGCTCCCTCAATACATCGATAGCCAATCCATACTTAGAGTCACATCCAAACCTTGCGACTCTAAAATTATCAGATCTGAGGGGAAAACGTGCCTACCTATGGCCAACGGTATCTGAAAACATCATTGGCTTGCCATATACTCTGCTCCTGGCGAGCTCACTAACATAGGTGTACAAAGAACTTTGGTGGGCAGTTTATACTTATCCACAAATCCCCTTGATATGTATGAATGTGATGCACCAGTATCGAGAAGTACGACTGCAGTAAAAGACTTAACCAAAAACTTACCTATTACTGCATTTGGCTGGGCTTCAATCTCCTCCACGTTAACGTGGTTCACTCGTCCCCTATTGAAAGGGTTGGGATTCTTCCCAGAGCTTCCATTGCCGTTCCCGTTCTTAGCTTCAGGACATTCACTGGCGTAATGTCCGGTCATCTGGCACTTGTAGCAAGTAACGTGGCTTAGATCTTTCTTGGCGGGCATTGCTGGGTTGGAATGGTTCTGTCCGTTGCTTCCTCCATTACCATTCTTGGAGCCACTATGGTTGTGAGAACTTCCTCCATTGTGAGTGTGGCCTCCATGGTTATGCACAAGTCCTCCCGAGTTCATGGTAAAACGAGGTCTCTGCTGGGCTCCAGAAGTATACTTCCCTTGTCCATACTTCCTCTTGCTGTTATCAATCTGCTGCTGCTTCCCTTCAATCATGAGAGCTCTATCTACCAACTGCTGGTAGTTATTAAAGGTTGCTACCATCAACTGCATGCTCAGCTCATCATTCAGTCCTTCCAAATACTTCTCCTGCTTAGCTGCATCCGTAGCAACGTCATCTGGAGCATAACGTGATAGCTTGCTAAAGTCATCCACATACTAGCTAACGGTGCGTCCTCCTTGGCGTAAGTTGCAAAACTCACACTTCTTTATGGCCATAGCTCCTGCTGATACATGGGCAGTGCGAAAAGCCTACTGGAAGTGGTCCCATGTAACAGTGGCTATAGGATAGGTGAAAGTGTAATTCTCCCACCATGAGGCGGCTGGTCCATCCAATTGGTGTGCGGCAAAATGCACCTTCTCAGCGTCTGTGCATCCTGTAGCGGTTAACTCCCTTCCAATCTTGTGGAGCCAATCATCTACAACTATCGGCTCAGTGCTACTGGAAAACACCGGTGGCTGCGACCTCAGAAAACGAGCTAAGTTGTCAACTGGGGGTGGTGGTGGTGGGTTGTTGTTGTTGTTGCCTTGGTTCTGAACTAACAACTACATCAGGCTATTCTGCTGCTCGATCAACTGAGTGAGCTCCGGTGGAAAGGTAAATCCGGATCATGTCTCGGAGGCATCTGAGGGTTTAGAGGGGAGAGAATAGAATAGAATGAGGTCTAGTGAGAAAACACTACCCATGTGCACATGAAGACAAATACAATCATATCACTCAATCAATCAAGCAAGGGCATACAATCGGTCTAGAACTATCGTTACAAAGTGCTTGGACTATACTATTTACATGGGGAAATACTACTACTATTATGGTGGTCGACTAGAAATATTGATTGGTCAAACACTCCATGATACCTGCTCCAGCTTCATCAACATAGTCATCATCACTATCGTCAGGGTCTAAGTCGGTGTCGTCGATGATGATGTAGTCTTCAGAATGAATCTCCTTGGGTTCGTCGTCTTCTCCTCCTGGCGCGGGGTCTCCCATGAATACTCCTAGCTTCCTTTCCAGGTCATCATTCTTCTCCACTAGTACGACGATTTCCTCCTCATAATCTTCGCATGTAGCCTTGAGTTCTTCTTCAAGCTCTATGATCCTTGTCATTGCCTTCTTCAGATCTATCATGCCTGCGCACATCTGATTCTCTGGGCGACGAATGTGCTGGTTTAACTCTTGGATGAAAGTGGCAACTGATTTATCCTTCCTGGTGCTGATCATCTCCCATTGCTCATCTCGGCGCCCACAAATCTGATAGATAGTATCCTTGAGATCCTTATGGTCAACTTCTCCAATGTGTCCCATGGTAATGTGAGCTATCATACTCTTTCATAGACTGTAGGTTGGTGCATCAAAGGAAACTCTATGGGCTCAGTGACTGGCATAAATGTCCTTCCTGGAACTTGAACTTGAATCATCTAGCGCTCCTCTTCTGGTAAAGTGGTGTTGTAAGTCCCGGTGACGCTTGGTATTCCAATGTTCAGGTACCTAGTGAGTTCCTTCAAGTGGCGTCGAAAAGGTGTGTCTTCATCCGGTTGTGCAAACTTGTTCCTTGCGTCCACCATCCTAAAGAGTAGAAAATGGAGAGGAGTCAGAAATGACAAGAAAGTAGTGATCTATTGTTTTGGCTTAGTGGTCGTGTCCTCCAGTCAGCGTGTGCTCTGATACCATATTTGTAGCAACCATACCTCAAACAGTCTGATCTCTGTGTGTAAGTGCCATCCCTGGATCGGTAATGCTGACACGCACAGTACTTGAGGATTTATAACAGAGTAGCAATCACACACTTATTACATCGAATGTCTCAAAAGAGAACTTATTACAATATATATGGCTTAAGGCCATCTAAATACGATAAGAGCGGAAGGCTTGGAAGATAAAGTGAGTCCATCAACTCCAATGACATCACTGAGTGAAAGACCACGACCTAAGGCTCCTTACTCGTCGTCTGAAAAGTCTGCAACATGATACATTGCATCCCGAAAACGGGTCAGCACATGGAATATGCTGGCAGTGTAACACAAGAGAGTAATGAAAAGAATAATGCTATCACTACATGCACATATGGCTCGTGGAGGCTGTATGGTTAATAGATTTTGTGAAAAGCCAATTTTTCCCTACTGCGTAGGAATAAATTTTATTTAACTATCATGGTAGTTGTTAAACATTGAGAAGGTTCACCCAACTCAATCCCAATTAAGCATCATCATTAAACCCAATCAAATTATATTAAGAGTGATGAGATCCACATGATAATCCAAGGACTAGATACTCAAGATGTCCATAACCGGGGACACGACTAACCATGATTAGTTTGTACACTCTGCACAGGTTTGTGCACTTTTCCCCACAAGACTCGATCTCCTCCGTTGGATTTCTCGCACTACACAATGTTTGAGAACGAATGACCGAGACACATTCTTTTCGAAGAGGTCCCCTTAATCGATAGATAGGTCGGTACACCTACAATCCCCTACATCTTCTAGCCCATCATGGAAAGGTTCCCCACAACTTACTCAACTATTCCAGAGCCCATAATGGCATGTGGCCGCACACGGAAGTTTCCAGCTTGAGTAATCTTATGATCCCTTTGAGCCTGGGTGGCGGTCCATAGGAAAATCACACGGTAGCCCGGTATTTCCAAAAATACAGGCAATCACTGGATACCCCAGGTGCCTCAATCCACATAGATGTGTATTAAAGTTGCCACCTTAAGTTGAACCATTAATTAATATTCTCACATCTGTCATGAATACACTCAAACACAATCCATGTCTACGAGCATAGCATAGCAGTATAAGCAACGTAGAAGTAACTCCCAGGGTTTGATAATAAACAGGTGAATAGGTACTACCTCATCTACTTCCCAACCCACAATTTATTCAGATCCTAACCACGCAATTGTTTGAGGATTGATCTAATGCAATAAAACTGGGTAGTAAAGAGGTATGATCAAAGTGTTACTTGCCTTGTTGATGATTCGTGAAACCTAGAGACTCGATGTAGCACGCTTCACACTCCGGGTACTCTATCGCAATCAAACAAGCATACAATAAGCAATCAAGCAAGGGAACGGGTAAAACTCAAATAAGAGAGCTAACCAGAAAGTTCAACCTAAGAACTCTGGTTTGCAAAAACAATCAAATCAAACGAAGCAAACAAACTCAAACGGCGAAAGAAACAAGCTTCATTTACTAATCAGGGCTAAAGTCAAATTTCACAGTAGAAAAACTTGTTTAAGTTGGTTAAATAGAAAGAGTGTTTCTAGACAAAACTCTAGGCGCTTGAATCACCTGATTCCGATAAACAAGCGAAAAGTTATACTAAACCGAAAATCGGATCAGAAATCACAATAAAAAATAATCGCGGAAAATCCGAGAAAAAGAAAAACCGACGAACAGGCTAACGAACGAACGTTCGCTGTCTGCGGCTAACGGACGAAAATCGTTCGTTAAAACGAATGTTCGAATGGGCGTCCGCTATTTAACTGAACTGAAATAAAACCGAACCGGATCTAGGGTTCGCAAAAAAACCGACGGTTTTCTAACGATGGTTTCCGATACTTCAAACTCTTGTGATCCCTGTATAACTCACAATGGTTTCCGATGAGAAAATGTCTCCAAGTCTTCAACGCATGCACTACGGCTGCTAACTCCAAATCATGCGTAGCATAATTTAACTCATGGGGTTTAAGCTGTCGTGAGGCATATGAAACAACTCTTCCTTCCTGCATAAGCACTGCTCCAAGTCCTCGACGAGAAGCGTCGCAATACACTTCATAATGTTTGCGTCAATCTGGCAGAATCAACACTGGTGATGTAACCAAATGTTTCTTCAATTCCTGAAAACTACCCTCACATTCCTTAGTCCATTTGAACTTGGTGTCCTTCTTCAACAACTCCGTCATAGGCTTTGCATTCTTTGAGAAATTCTCAATGAACCTCCGGTAGTATCCCGCGAGTCCAAGGAAACTCTGGATTTCTCCAACTGTTGTGGGTGCCTCCCAATTTATCACAGTGACGACTTTGTTGGGGTCTACCGTTGTTCCTTCTCCGGATATAACATGTCCAAGGAATCCAACTTCCTTCAACCAAAACTCACACTTGCTGAACTTGGCGTGTAGCTAATGTTCTCTGAGCTTCCCAAGTACTAAACGCAAATGCTCCTTATGTTCCTCTTCATTTTTCGAGTAGACCAAAATATCATCAATGAACACCACAACAAACTTATCCAGAAACTCCATAAACACCTTGTTCATCATGTTCATGAAATAGGCAGGTGCGTTAGTCAGGCCAAATGACATAACGGTATACTCATATAGTCTGTACCTCGTGGTAAAAGCAGTCTTAGGTATATCCTGCTCTCGAATCTTCAACTACCCTGATCGTAGATCGATCTTCGAAAACACCTTAGCTCCTTGCAGCTGATCAAACAAATCATTGATCATCGGCAGTGGGTACTTGTTCTTGATTGTCACCTCATTCAATCCTCGATAATCAACAACCATCCTTAACGATCCATCCTTCTTCTCCACTAGAAGTACTGGTGATCCCCAAGGTGACGAACTTGGGTGAATATAACCTTCATCCAGTAATTCCTTAATCTGCTTCTTAATTTCCTCTAAATCCTGTGCGGGCATCCTGTACGGTCTCTTAGATATTGGCCCTGTGCCTGTCAAAAGCTCAATCAAAAACTCAATGTCTCTATCCGGTGGCATGCCTGGCAACCCTTCGGGAAATACATCCGGGAATTCCTTCACCACTGGTACTTCCTCCTGTACAACTCCTGATAAGGAATTTACTTGAGTCCTAATCGGCACATGCCGGGATACATACTTGATCCTTCTTCCTTCTGGGGTGGTGAGCAAAATCGACTTACTAGCGCAATCGATGTTCCCTCCATACATCGATAGCCAATCCATACCTAGAATCACATCCAAACCTTGCGACTCCAGAATTATCAGATCTGAGGGGAAAACATGCCTACCTATGGCCAACGGTATCTGAAAACATCCTTGGCTTGCCATATACTCTGCTCCTGGCAAGCTCACTAACATAGGTGTACTAAGAACTTTGGTGGGCAGTTTATACTTATCCACAAATCCCCTTGATATGTATGAATGCGATGCACCCATATCGAAAAGTACGACTGCATTGATAGACTTAACCAAAACTTACCTATTACTGCATCTGGCTGGGCTTCAATCTCCTCCACGTTAACGTGGTTCACTTGTCCCATGTTAAAAGGGTTGGGCTTCTTCCCAGAGCGTCCATTTCCATTCCCGTTTTTAGCTTCAGGACATTCATTGGCGTAATGTTCGGTCTTCTGTCACTTGTAGCAAGTAACGTGGCTTAGATCTTTCTTGGCGAGCATTGCTAGGTTGGAACGGTTCTGTCCGTTGCTTACTCCATTATAATTCTTGGAGCCACTATGGTTGTGAGAACTTTCTCCATTGTGAGTGTGGCCTCCATGGTTATGCACAAGTCCTCCCGAGTTCGTGGTAACACGAGGTCTCTGCTGGGCTCCAGAATTATACTTCCCTTGTCCATACTTCCTCTTGCGGTTATCAATCTGCTAATGCTCCCCTTCAATCATGAGAGCTCTATCTACCAACTGTTGGTAGTTATAAAAGGTTGCTACCATCAACTGCATGCTCAGCTCATCATTCAGTCCTTCCAAAAACTTCTCCTGCTTAGCTGCATCCGTAGCAACGTCATCTGGAGCATAACGTGCTAGCTTGCTAAAGTCATCCACATACTAGCTAACAGTGCGTCCTCCTTGGCGTAAGTTGCAAAACTCACACTTCTTTATGGCCATAGCTCCTGCTGATACATGGGCAGTGCGAAAAGCCTGCTGGAAGTGGTCCCATGTAACAGTGGCTATAGGATAGGTGACAGTGTAATTCTCCCACCATGAGGCGGTTGGTCAATCCAATTGGTGTGCGGCAAAACGCACCTTCTCAGCGTCTGTGCATCCTGCAGCAGTTAACTCCCTTCCAATCTTGTGGAGCCAATCATCTACAACTATCGGCTCAGTGCTACTGGAAAACACCGGTGGCTGCAACCTCAGAAAACGGGCTAAGTTGTCAACTGGGGGTTGTGGTGGTGGGTTGTTGTTGTTGTTGTTGCCTTGGTTCTGAACTAAGAACTACATCAGGGTATTCTGCTGCTCGATCAACTGAGTGAGCTCCGGTGGAAAGGTAAATCCGGGATCACATCTCGGAGGCATCTGAGGGTTTAGAGGGGAGAGAATAGAATAGAATCAGGTCTAGTGAGAAAACACTACCCATGTGCACATGAGACAAACACAATCATATCACTCATTCAATCAAGCAAGGGCATACAATCGGTCTAGAACTATCGTTACAAAGTGCTTGGACTATACTATTTACATGGGGAAATACTACTACTATTATGGTGGTCGACTAGAAATATTGATTGGTCGAAGACTCCATGATACTTGCTCCAGCTTCATCAACATATTCATCATCACTATCGTCAGGGTCTGAGTCGGTGTCATCGATGATGATGTAGTCTTCAGAATGAATCTCCTTGGGTTCGTCGTCTTCTCCTCCTGGCGCGGGGTCTCCCATGAATACTCCTAGCTTCCTTTCCAGGTCATCATTCTTCTCCACTAGTACGACGATTTCCTTCTCATAATCTTCGCGTGTAGCCTTGAGTTCTTCTTCAAGCTCCGTGATCCTTGTCATTGCCTTCTTGAGATCTATCATTCCTGCGCACATCTGATTCTCCTGGCGATTTGTTGGTTTAACTCTTGGATGAAAGTGGCAATTGATTTATCCTACCTGGTGCTGATCATCTCCCATTGCTCATCTCGGCGCGCACAAATCTGGTAGATAGTATCCTTGAGATCCTTATGGTAAACTTCTCCAATGCGTCCCATGGTAATGTGAGCAGTCATACTCTTTCCTAGACTGCAGGTTGGTGCATCAAAGGAAAACTCTATGGGATCAGTGACTGGCGTAAATGTCCTTCCTGGAACTTGAACTTGAATCATCCAGCGCTCCTCTTCTGGTCAAGTGGCGTTGTAACTCCCGGTGAAGCTTGGTATTCCAATGTTCACGTACCTAGTGACTTCCTTCAAGGGGCGTCCAAAAGGTGTGTCTTCATTCGGTTGTGCAAACTTGTTCCTTGCATCCGCCATCCTAAAGAGTAGAAAATGGAGAGGAGTCAGAAATGAGAAGAGAGTAGTGATCTATGGTTTTGGCTTAGTTGTCTTGTCCTACAGTCAGCGTGTGCTCTGATACCATCTTTGTAGCGACCATACCTCAAACAGTCTGATCTTTGTGCATAAGTGTCATCACTGGATCGGTAATGCTGACAAGCATAGTACTTGAGGATTTATAACAGAGTAGCAATCACACACTTATTACATCGGATGTCTCAAAAGAGAACTTATTACAATAAATATGGCTTCAGGCCATCTAAATACGATAACAGCCGAAGGCTTGGAAGATAAAGTGAGTCCATCAACTCCAACGGCATCACTGAGTGAAAGACCACGACCAAAGGCTCCTTACTCGTCGTCTGAAAAGTCTGGAACATGATACGTTGTAGCCCGAAAACGGGTCAGCACATGAAATATGCTGGCAGTGTAACACAAGAGAGTAATGAACAGAATAATGCTATCACTACATGCATATATGGCTCTTGGAGGCTGTATGGTTAATAGATTTTGCGAAAAGCCAATTTTTCCCTACTACAAAGGAATAAGTTTTATTTAACTACCATGGTAGTTGTTAAACATTGAGAAGGATCACCCAACTCAATCCCAGTTAAGCATCATCATTATACCCAATCAAATTATATTAAGAGTGATGAGATCCACATGATAATCCAAGAACTAGATACTCAAGATGTCTATAACCGGGGACACGGCTAACCATGAATCGTTTGTACACTATGCACAGGTTTGTGCACTTTTCCCCACAAGACTCGATCTCCTCCGTTGGAGTTCTCGCACTACACGATGTTTGAGAACAGATGACCGAGACACAGTCTTTCCGAAGAGGTCCGCTTAACCGGTAGATAGGCCGGTACACCTACAATCCCCTACATCTGCTAGCCCATCATGCAAAGGTTTCCCACAACTTACTCAACTATGCCAAAGCCCATAATGGCATGTGGCTGCACACAAAAGTTTCCAGCTTGAATAATCTTATGATCCCTTTGAGCCTTGGTGACGGTCCATAGGAAAATCACATGGTACCCCGGGATTTCCAAAAATACAGGAAATCACTGGATACCCCAGGTGCCTCAATCAACCCAGATGTGTATTAAAGTTGCCACCTTAAGTTGAACCATTAATTAAAATTCTCATATCTGTCATGAATACACTCAAACCCAATCCACGTCTACGAGCATAGCATAGCAGTATAAGCAACATAGAAGTAACTCCCAGGGTTTGATAATAAACAGGTGAATAGGTACTACCTCATCTACTTCCCAACCCACAATTTATTCAGATCCTAACCACGCAATTGTTTGAGGATTGATCTAATGCAATAAAACTGGCTAGTAAAGAGGTATGATCAAAGTGTTACTTGCCTTGTTGATGATTTGTGAAACCTAGAGACTCGATGTAGCACGCTTCGCACTCCGGGTACTCTATCACAATCAAACAAGCATACAATAAGAAATCAAGCAAGGGCACGGGTAAACCTCAAATAAGAGAGCTAACCAGAAAGTTCAACTTAAGAACTCCGGTTTGCAAAAACAATCAAATCAAACGAAGCAAACAAACTCAAACGGCGAAAGAAACAAGCTTCGTTTACTAATCAGGGCTAAAGTCAAATTTTACAGTAGAAAAAACTTGTTTAAGTTGGTTAAACAGAAAGAGTGTTTCGAGACAAAACTCTAGGCGCTTGAATCGCCTGATTCCGATAAATGAGCGAAAAGTTATACTAAAACGAAAATCAGATCAGAAATCACGATCAAAAATAATCGCGGAAAATCTGAGAAAAAGAAAATTGACGAACAGGCTAACGAACGAACGTTCGCTGTCTGCGGCTAACGGACGAAAACCGTTCGTTAAACGAACGTACGAACGGGCGTCCGCTATTTAACTAAACCGAAAAAACCAAATCGGATCTAAAAAACGGATCTAGGGTTCCCAAAAAAACCGACAGTTTTCTAACGAAAACCACGGCGGCGGCTCCGACTACCTCGACGACTCCGGCGAGGGCGGCGGCGGGTCCGACGGTGGTGGTCGGCGGCTCCGGGCGGCGGGGCGACGGCGGGGGGGGGG